>NW_024573428.1:0-64239 GCF_018153835.1 Drosophila eugracilis
TTTCCAGAAAATTTTGCCAACATGGGCATCGTAGACGTTAAAACTGTGGGACTCTACAGCCAATGTTATCAACAAAGAAATTGATAACGCTGATCTTAAATTTATAACCGTATTAATTGTAGAAATATTCATAATAAATGTGGCAAATCTATTGTATAAAGTATATAGATACCACAATAAATGTATCAAGAAAAGATACCAGAGCCAAGCAAATGACTTGGATAAAATTTAAAAAAAAATTTTTTTAATTAAAAAAAAACGTGCATTTTACATAATTAAGCTAAATAAATGACAATTTTATGAAAAATATAATTCCATTTCCTAATTTGTTGTAATGTAATGTATCTGTGTGGTACCATTAAAATGTATAGATAGAGAGACAGTTAAAAAAAAAAATTTTTTTTTCATTATTTTCCATTATGAATTGCAATGGAATGGAATAATTTGAACGCAAAATTAGTTGATCGATAAGTCCTATAAATACTTAACGCAAAATAGAAGCGTATCTAGCGTAACACTACATAAACACGCAACAACGCTAGTCTCTTGTTTCAACCAAGCACGTTCATTGATACACGACAATAGAGAAAAGTTAAACTCACACCATTGGTCGTATGTATCAAGATTTTTACAAAGGTTGAAAAATAACCTTCAGAATATAAAGGCAAAATACTTACTAGAAATTACAATACCTTCGATACTGAACACACCAGCAGTAATCCAAGAAGACACAAATACAGATATAGAAGCTGTAAGCGATACAGAAATCGCAAGCGATTCAGAACATCAGATTAAAGGAAAAGATCTACAGGATCTCACGATACCAGCGGTAATACATTTTCCCGAGGTATCCGAATCTGAGTCAGAATCAATATCTGGAAAAATCGTAAACATGGCTATGTCACAGGTATAATACCTAAAGATTGCCTCATCTCTGCTGCCAGAGTTTGATGGAATGGCAGAAAATCTGACAAGTTTCATAGACACATTGAATCTAATTGATTCACTAAAAACTCATGAAACAACAGCCATTAACCTAATTAAGACAAAATTGAAAGGCCATACAAGAAAGTTCATTACCACAGAATCAACTATTGTTGACATAATTGGTAAATTAAAAAGTAAAATAAAAGGAGATTCAGTATCAGGGATCACTGCAAAACTAATGAACCTTCAGCAAAAGCAAAAAACCGCCAATCAATATGTCCAAGAGGTAGAGAAGCTGGCAAAGGCCCTAGAAGGAGCCTACATCGACGATGGGCTATCCTCCGAAACAGCCACTAAACACAGCACAGAGCATGCTGTCAGTGCAATTATTAAAAAGTGCTCTATAGAAAAAGTTAAATACATAATGGAGGCTGGTACATTCAGCACTCTAGACCAGGCAACGACTAAGTTTGTCAATAGTTGCACAGATTATAGAGGTAGTCGGGGAAACTACCGAGGTAGAATAAATACCCAAAGCAACAGTAATCGTCGTTATAATAATAACAATAGAGGCAGAGGCCAGTATAGAGGAAATTATAGAGGACGCGGTAATCAAAGCCACGGCCAAAATAATAACCCCTATAATGTACGTGTCACCCAAGGTAGTTCGGAAAACTACCAGGAACCTTTAGGTACACAAAATTAACTAAAAAAGAACACGCAGTAAACTTGAGTCTTAATATGTTTGTAGTATTTAAAAATTCCGCCACAAATAATAATCTTACATTTCTCCTAGATACAGGAGCAGACATTTCATTACTAAAAGAGAATTCCGATACTTTTGAAAACATCAAGCAAGATAGAACAATAGATATACAAGGCATTGGACAAGGAGTAATTAAGTCCAATGGTTTAGTTCGAATTGAATTGCAGACTGACAAGTATATAATTCCGCACAATTTCCATTTAGTTTCAAAAAATTTCGCAATACCATGCGACGGAATTATAGGAGTTGACTTCATAAAAACGTTTAATTGCAAATTAGATTGCGAACCAGCAAATGATTGGTTCATAATAAGACCAAATAACTTAAAATACCCAATAAACGTTCCAATAAAGTTCAGTTCTGGTAATAATTTAATAGTATTACCAGCAAGATCTGAAGTTGTCCGTAAATTAGATATAAACTTACCAGAAGATATCTTAATTCCAAATCAAGAAATTGTATCTGGTATTTATGTAGCGAATAGAGTAGCAACATCCAATAATACATTTGTCCGTTTACTGAATACAACCAGTACCGACCAATTAATAGATATAAAAAACATACAGTATGAACCGCTTTCGAATTACGAGATAATTCAACCAAGCAAAGGTTCTAGAACAGATGAAGTCATATCCAAATTAAAGAAAAACTTTCCTACGGAATTCAAATCAGAGCTCACAGACATATGTTCCAAATATAGTGATATATTCGGACTGGAAACCGAATCAATCACAACTAATAATTTTTACAAACAACATTTAAGACTTAAAGATAAAGAACCAGTATACATAAAAAATTACAGAATACCGCACAGTCATCAGGACTAAATAAAGGACCAAGTGGATAAACTTATTAAATACAATATAGTTGAAGAGTCTGTATCTGAATACAATAGCCCACTTCTGTTAGTACCAAAGAAATCACTCCCAGGTTCAAATGATACAAAATGGAGATTAGTAATAGACTATTGTCAAATTAATAAAAAACTTCTGTCCGATAAATTTTCCCTACCTAGGATTGACGACATACTCGAACAATTAGGTAGAGCTAAATACTTTTCATGCCTTGACCTTATGTCAGGTTTTCATCAAATAGAGCTTGAAGAAAAATCAAGAAATATAACGTCATTCTCAACCAACAACGGCTCATATCGCTTCACGCGACTGCCATTGGGTTTAAAATTAGCACCAAATTCATTTCATAGAATGATGACAATAGCATTCTCAGGTTTAGAACCATCACAAGCATTCCTTTATATGGACGATTTAATCGTCATTGGATGTTCAGAGCAACACATGTTTAAAAATTTAATCAAAGTATTCGAACTGTGTAGGAAAAATAATCTTAAAATACATCCAGAAAAATGTTCATTTTTCATGCACGAAGTGACATTTCTTGGCCACAAGTGCACAGATAAGGAAATACTTCCAGATGACAAGAAATATGATGTCATCATGAATTATCCAATCCCACATGATGCGGATAGTGCTAGACGTTTCGTTGCATTTTGCAATTACTATCGACGCACATAACAAGATTATGTAAAAAGAATTTTCCCTTTGAATGGACAGATGAATGTCAAAAAGCATTTCAATATTTAAAAGATAAATTAATAGAACCCACACTACTACAATATCCTGATGAGGAGCAGTCTTAACTCAAGACTATAATGGACTCCAACTTCCCGTTGCTTACGCATCAAGAGCATTCACAAAAGGTGAAAGCAATAAGAGTACTACAGAACAAGAATTAGCAGCAATCCACTGGGCAATATTACATTTTCGACCATATATTTATGGAAAACACTTTACAATTAAAACAGATCACAGACCGTTAACATATTTATTTTCTATGGTGAATCCTAGTTCTAAATTAACACGCATGCGGTTAGAATTAGATGAATACGACTTTACTGTCGAATACATAAAGGGCAAAGATAATTTCGTGGCAGACGCCCTATCTAGGATAACAATATCCGAATTAAAAGACATACAAAACAAAATCCTGAAAGTCACTACCAGGTACCAAAGTAGACAAAATATCTGTGCAGATAATGAAAAAGTAGAATTGCCAAGGCAATCTACAGAAAAAGCTTCTCAGCCCAACGTATACCAAGTCATAAATAATGACGAAGTACGTAAAGTAGTGACCTTGCATATAAACATGGTA
This sequence comes from Drosophila eugracilis, assembly GCF_018153835.1. NCBI lineage: Eukaryota > Metazoa > Arthropoda > Insecta > Diptera > Drosophilidae > Drosophila > Drosophila eugracilis. Next base: position 3,863 of record NW_024573428.1, read on the forward strand.
AGAAAATTATAGCAAGAATAGATATTGGTGATTTATGTTCAAATGGAAATATTGACTTAGGACAACTATTTCCAAGGCTTGAAAAAGAAGCCGGTACATTAAAAATAAGCCAATTGAAAATGGCACCGTGGGAAAACATCTTTGAAAAAATTTCAATAGATGATTTCAAAAATATGGGCAATGAATTATTGAATACATTAAGAGTAGCGCTACTCAACCCGGTGACCACTTTAACAGATGTTAAAGAGAAAGAAGCAATATTGTCTACATTCCATGATGATCCTATACAAGGGGGGCATACAGGCATTACAAAAACCTTGGCCAAGGTAAAAAGAAATTACTTCTGGAAAGGTATGACTCGTGATATAACACAGCATATCCAGAAATGTGAAAAATGCCAAAAAGCAAAAATACATAAACATGTTAAAACCCCCTTAACTATTACTGAAACCCCATTAAAAGCCTTTGACAGGGTTATAGTGGACACTATAGGTCCACTACCCAAGTCGGAAAACGCAAACGAATACGCAGTCACACTAATTTGTGACCTGACTAAATATTTAGTAGCAATTCCAATTCCAAATAAAAACGCTAATACAAAAGCGAAGGCTATATTCGAAAACTTTATTCTGAAGTACGGTCCAATGAAGACGTTCATTACGGACATGGGAACAGAATACAAAAATTCGATAATAAATGACCTGTGCAAGTATTTAAAAATAACTAATATAACATCTAATGCACACCACCATCAGACAGTTGGAACAGTCGAAAGAAGTCATAGAACTTTTAATGAATACATACGTTCATATATATCGGTTGATAAAACTGATTGGGATGTATGGATTCAATATTTTGTATACTGTTTCAACACGACCCCATCTGCGGCACATGGTTATTGTCCATATGAACTTGTCTTTGGAAAAACAAGTAACTTACCAAATCATTTTAATAGCGTAAATAATATAGAACCAATATATAACATAGATGATTACGCTAAGGAAAGTAAATATAGATTAGAAGTAGCATACAAAAGAGCAAGAAATATGCTTGACTCGAATAAGCAGAAAAATAAGGAACATTATGATAAAACAGCTAAAGAAATAAGTCTGTCAATAGGAGATAAAGTTTTACTTAAAAATGAGGTAGGACATAAACTAGACTTACAATACACAGGGCCTTATATAATAGAAAAAATTAATGATAGAGATAATATAGTTATTTCCGGAAATAAAAACAAAAAACAAACAGTACATAAGGATAGGATAAAGATTTTTGTTACATAAGAATCAATAGTCATACATTTCAATAATACTATACAGATATATAAATACGAAAAAAAAAATTTTTTTTTTTCAAATACAATAATAATAAAATTGTCATTTTTTTAACAAAAAAAAAATATTACATTTTACAAAATAACTTCACTAGGTTACGTTATTTTTCAAAAGGAGGGAGATGTAATATGCACATATGTAGAAACATGTAGCGAGGAAACACTGTAACCTGCTTGCATACAGCAGCAACATATTGTTGCAATATAAACAAATAAATAAACCAATTCAATTGAGCGAAATATGATCGCACATTATGAGTTAGGCTAAGTCAGCATTCCCACGCTGACTGAATGCACTCAAGACATGTATGCATAAGACTCTCCCAATACATTTACATAAGCTAAGCGTACATATACATATAAGAAATATATATTGCAGCCGCGACGCTGCCGGCTCTACCGGCAGCGCAGTGCGCGTTGAATTTTTGTACTTAGGGTAAGAGAACATTTTAACTTAAAATAAAAGAACATTATAAAACCTACACTCAAACTGCACTGACGTGCAAGTCTATTCATTTCTAAAAACAAAATACAAAAATACCTTCAAGTTACAACAATTGTGTGTCGGTGGCGACTTATATAATATATTCCCGGATCTGCCGGCATCGGACATCCTAAGGACCAGTTGTGCGAAAGGGACAAGGGAACTAGATATCTGATGGAGTGGATACCGGCTGCGGCGTCGACGTGGCTGAGATACTCTCTCTCTCCCTCTTGTTCTGTTTTCTCGCGTTTACGTGCTCGTGTGTGTGTGCGTAATTTGACTCTGCGTTTGACCGTACTTGGTTGTCTTTATTTCGTGTCGTCGACATTATCGACTCTATATCTCAGGCTACGGACGGCCGATCCCGTCGACCGGGAATCGGTTGTCCGGCCCCGTCAGCCGGGTGTTGGTGCCCAAACTGCGAGGGAGGATATGGGCAGCCGATCCCGTCACCCGGGAATCGGTTTTCCGGCCCCGTCAGCCGGTTGGCGGTGCCCCAAACTACGAGGGAGGATATGGGCGGCCGATCCCGTCACCCGGGAATCGGTTTTCCGGCCCCGTCAGCCGGGTGCCGGTGCCCTAAACTATGAGGGAGGATATGTGCGGCCGATCCCGTCACCCGGGAATCGGTTATCCGGCCTCGTCTGCCGGGTGGCGGTGCTCCAACCTACGAGGGAGGGAAGAGGATGAGAGAGAGAGGAATGCTATTCCGTTATCCGGAGACCGCTTCCGCCCGGTTTCCTAGCGACCGAGACTGAGGGAAATAATCTGGAACAAAATGTTCTTGAATTATTCCTGGCGTTTTATTCACATTGTCTTACCTTAGTTCTCAGCGTGTTCCTACGCTACTCCCTCCCACGTTTGGGATTCGCCCTGTGCCGGCTCACCCGTACTACTCCTCAGCGGAGGTCGTTCGCCGGTCAAGTGTTTTCCTGGAGGTCGTCTAGCTGCTCCTTGTTTTTCCCGCGATTCTCAAACCGACTTCCCGATCGGCGGGCATCGGGAGTTGCTCAAGCCCTTTTCTGCTGCCGATCGCGGCAGCGGCCTTCGTGTTAGCTGCCGTCGTCCTCTTCTTGTCGCAGGTTTTCTGCGTCGGCGCTACTTTGTGTGATCCTGCTCGTGGGTTGGCTCTGCCAGTATGATGTTGGCTCTGCCGATTGTGGTTGCGCTGTAAGCGCGATGTGGCCAAGGCAGTGTTGGCTCTGCCAGTATGATGTTGGCTCTTACGGTCGTGGTTTGCGCTGTGAGCGCGATGTGCCCAAAGCGGTACTGGCTCTGCTGGTATGAAGTTGCGGGACGATATTGCGGACGTGATGTTGCAGGGCGATGTTGCGGGCGTGATGTTGCGAGATGTGCCCAGGGCTGTGCTGCTTTCGCTATGCCTTAGCTCTGTATGTACAAGTGCCCTTCGTGGGTCTTACCTAACGTAAATCTAAGTGCCCTCCGTGTGTCTTAACTATTCTCTTATCTAACATAAATCATAACTTACACACTACTCTTAACTATATATTACATGGGGCGCAGCTATGTGAGGGCTACTTCACAAGCTTTTGAGAGGTTTTGTATCACTTGTTTTCACAGGTTTCATTGACTTCAAAAAGCACAAATCCTGATAAGGTGTTTTTACTGCCAAAACAAATTGGAGCTATGGCTTAACATAAAGGATAACATAGGATGTCACGATGAACAAGCAAACATCAAACAATGCCTCCTTATCCTTGTTTGTCATTTTCAGTTGAGCGTTAAAAAGTGCTATTTTTAGTGCATAAATCGCCCTTGCCATCTAACGGGCTTGGTTCATGGCACCGTGAGGTCGAATTTTTAATTTTCGATACTTATCTCCGCCTAAAAATATCACTGAGAGCTCAATTAGTTCTCGATAGTCATTTCGGACTTTATCTTTTGTTAATTCAGATTGGTAAAACTTGATCATTTTTTCTATTACGGAAACATCCAGATGCAGATCTAGTTTATCCTTATAGCACTGCATTTTATTCATGTCGAGACTCTTCCAGTTGTGTCGGAACTAACGGAAAAGCGGAATACCTGGGCTTATTAATATTAATTCAGAGATTTGATGGCGGCAGGCAAAAATTAGTAATTCTGTATCGGGTTTCTATTCTTTCTTCTTAGTCTAAGGGTAACTTAGGGTAAGATATATATTTTTTTTAAATGTTTTAATGTGTGAGATAATATTTTTATGTCAAAATCAGGTCCAACAGATCTTGAGGGTGGTGTCGTTTAAGTCTTCTTTTGATTCGGTTGCTTGGTTCAGCGCTGCAGCGCCAGATTTTTGGGTAGTCTATTGTGGTGCCCGTTAAGTCTATCCATGTATTTCTGAGCCAGTTTCTGCAGCTTGTCTTCAATTTATGGTATTCTGAGATCACGTTCGATGTCTCTGTTACGGGTAAACCACGGAGCTCCAGATATCTCCCGAAGTGTTTTCGATTACAGAACCCGGATTATATGATTTTATGATTTCTATGGAACAAATCATCCAGATGGTAAAGCACACGGCGTGACTGAAATTTTAATCAGAAGCCGTATTAAGCACCATTATCATACAAAATTTGCTAAGAACTACCTACAGGCCACATTCATAAATATACATAAATACTAAGAACAGGCTCAACTGTGTTTCTCCTGGGACACGAACATACTGGCAAGCAGACCCATAGAAACTTCCCGATTTAATAGACTTTTCTATTGCCAAAAACATTCCTAAAAATCTGATAAGCCAAATGCCCTTCGGTTCTTTCACCTGATCACTCGCCTGTCCTTTTCACTCTACTCCAAAATCCAGGAACATGGGATGAATCATTAAAACTGACCTCACGTCAAACCAATTGGGTTAAGTACAAGAAGTATATTAGCTCCCACATTGAGCTAAGTCCTCACATCAGCGACGAAGCCAATGTAGACAGTTTTGTTAATTCACTGAAGTCTGTACTCGTCTCTGCAACTCGAGTCCACCGCCGCTACATAGAGCTATTGTCAAAACATTCACTATCGAGAGCTCACCCAACTCTGAGCTCACCGAAAGAAACCACGATGCCTATTAGAAATTCCACAGGCGGCTGAGCGCGCAGTGACGCAGACAGAGCCAGCACGTTTGCCAACCACCTTAAAAATGTCTTCCAACCAAATCCTGCCACCAATGCGTTTAGTTTGCCGGCTCTATCATATGAGCCCAAGCCTCAAAATGAGCCAATTGAGTTTCGCCCAAACGAAATCGTTAACATCATCAAAAGCCAACTGAATCCGATAAAATCCCCATGCTGCGACCTCATAACTCCCAAAATGATAATTGAGCTCCCAAACTGCGCAGTTTGCACTCTCACCCAGCCGTTTAATGCCATTGCAAAACATAGCCACTTGAGATGGATAAAGTAAATTATAATAATGATATCAAAGCCGGGGAAAGACCACAGTATCCCCACGTCGTATAGACCTATAAGCCTACTCTCTTGCCTATCTAAACTCTTTGAAAAATGCCTAATGACTCGGATAAACACATACCTGAGAATCCGGGAGGGAATCCCGTCACACCAATTTGGGTTTCGTGAAAAGCATGGAACAATCGAGCAGGCCAACCGGATAACATAAGAATTTCGGAACGCGTTCGAAAAACGAGAGTGCTGAGTCTGGCTAGAAGGTCTAATATACAAGATCAAGACAATGCTTCCCTTCTTCACCCACAAGATTTTTGAGTCTTACCTCTACGACAGAAATTTTGTTGTGAGGTGCAACACTGCTATATCTGATGATTACACTGTTGGAGCTGGAATTCCTCAAGGTAGCGTGCCCGACAAGCACACTACTAATAACATTAACGTTTGCACACAGAACAGCTATTCTTAGTCGCCCGATTCAAGCAACTGCGCAGGTAGCTCTTCATATGGTCGAAGTTGAAAAATTGCGAAGATTGGCGAATTAAAGTGAACGAACCAAAATGCAAGCACGTTACGTTCACTCTGAACTGGGAAAACTGCCCGCCGATTACATTAAACAACACTCTACTCCCACAAGCAAACGATGTACCATAAATAGGAGTACATCTCGATAAAAGACTCAAATGGCGCCGGCACATTGAAGCCAAAAGAACACACCTAAAGATAAAAGCCAGCAGCCTTCATTGGCTTATCAACGCTCGGTCACCTCTTAGCATTGAATATAAAGTCCTGCTGTACAACTCGGTACTAAAATAGCAACATTGACATTGTTCAGAGAGTTCAGTCGAATATCTTGAGAACAATCACCGGGGCACCGTGGTACGCTCGCAGCAAAAACATATACCGCGACTTAAACATTATACCAGTCAAAGAAATGATCGCAGAACAGAAAGTAAAGTTCTTCACCACGCTATCGGTGCACCCTAACCACCTAACAAGGCTAAGCAACCAATCACGCCTACGTCCCAATGACTTAGCCACCCAGCGACCGACCTGAGGGACGCGCAACCAGAATGCAGTCTTAGTATACTGTTAGTCAAATTTTAATGTTAAGATCAAACTTATTGTTAGTCTCAAAATTAAGAGTAAATTAAATAAATAAAAAGAAAAGCTATATAAAAAAAAGCAGTATCGTTGGCATAGGTCGTGTTCTTCAACTTCCGTGAAGGGTGTTTTTGTAGGCATATCTGAAGCACAGATGGAGTACAGGGTAGGGTCGACTACGCTATCTTGGGGAACTTCAGCAGAAATCGGTTTGGTGGACGACTTATATCCATCAACAGATACGTGGAAAGTGCGTTATTCCAAAAAGCTTTTCACGACCTGAAACAGCTGTGGAGTAAAAAGATTTTTGGCTTTGTGTAGAAGGCTAGCGTGCCACATTCTGTCAAAAGCTTGTTGGATGTCAATGAAGGCAAAAGCACCATACTCCTTCTTCTCTAAAGCTTCTAAGGCAAAGTTGACAACTCTATGAAACTGTTCAGATGTTCCATGTTCAAGACGAAAGCCAAACTGAAAGTCCGCGATCGCACTGGTGACATTATCCTAAGTAAGTATTCTGTTCAGGATCAGCCATCTAATGACTTTCCCAAAGATGGCAGAATACTAATGGGCCCGTATGAGTCTACGTCAGTCGGCGATTTTCCAGGTTTTGGGATCGTGAATATATTCGCCTAATATCGACACCAGGAACTGCAAGGCTTGATCCGGTAATAGTCGAATTGACCCGTTGTCCAGAAGGTCTTCACCTGGAGTTTTCTTCGGAGATAATTTACCTATAAGGTTACAATGTGACAGGGTTAGCAGGCAGGCTCATTTGAAACGGAGAATCCAGAAACTCTTCAACTTGTCGACGTATACTTCCATCCGTACTATGGATTGAAGCGTTGTTTAAGGTTGTTTGCGAACACATCAGCTATTTCTAGGCTAGTACGGCACCAGCCGTCTTAAGGGTTTCTAATAGCTGATTTTAAGGTGGGCTGAGCCTTAATCATTTTGTAATACGCCACAGCGAGTAGTTAGAATTAGCGTCTGTGTCCAGATTTTTCAAAAATCTCTCTATATATTTTCGTTTTCTTATTGCGAGTGCCTTGCTTAAGCAATTTTCCAGCCGATTGTAAATCTGATGCATACTTTCTTTTTTCTTCAGGCTTTAGATTGAGAAGTGGCTCAATTCTGGGTGGTAGCTGGAGATGTTTAGGGGTCTCTGTACTTTGAAGATTTCTGGGTGCAGCTATCTCAGCAACTTGGTTTATCATTCTCATGAAAAGGCTGATGGCATTGTCAATGTCTGAAGGTTCCTGGATTTGCAAATTAACCCCGCTCAGTTTTTCTAGGAAGGCTTTAAAAGCATTAATATTACCTCCTCTGGAAAGGAGGTGCAAGCGATGTGGTTTCGTCACAGGTGTGGCATACAGTACGGCCAGGATAGGAATATGGTCCGAGAAGAGCTCATGGAGTGTTTTTACTTGTAGTCTGTCTATGACGTACCCGTTGGTTATGAAAAAATCAAGTGCTGTCGGTGTGATCAGGGGGTTAAATGAGTAAAACGTGGATCCATTCGCAATGACTTCTTGTAACTATTCTTGTATTCAAATTCTGAACGAATACAGCTTTCATTTCATTTCCTTCTGAAGTCTGTAGTTGGACACTCGCAATCTGTCTGTCGTTGGTAGAGGCGGGGGGCAGGGGATTGTGACTCAGAGTTTACTTTAAAATGACAGCAGAACCACCTCTACTATTGCCACTGGGCTGATAAGATAGCCTGGTAAGTAGATGCGCTGACCATTGCTCATGTTATTTTCTGTGACAAGCATTATGTCAATGGTTTGAACGCTGAGGAAAATACGAAGCTCTACGGATATTCGAATTAAACCACGAGCGTTCCACAATCCAATAATTAATGTTGGTTGAATCATCTCGGCAATCGTGCAATGAGAACATGTACCAGCTCTCTGAAAGCCTTATTGGACTATGCATTTTCCTGCAGCAACTTAAATAGAGTGTCTAGTTTGATATTGATGTCGCAGATGGCATTATCTATCGCAGAGAACTTATGGTTGAACTTAGGGTCGGAAGTTTTTCTTCTTTTGATATATAAACATCTAAAGCAGGCAATAATTTCGCATAAAAACGAACAGTTATAAACTCTACCATCTGCAAGTCCTTCCGCCTTGATATTTTTGTTTTCTTGGGTTGCGGGCTCTCCATTGGAGTTGGCCAAACCAAATAAGATAAGTTTTCTTGAAAAGGATTATATAATATAATTATGTTGATGGGGTTGACTCAGTATGACGAATGTTGTAGAATACAACTGCTAAGACTTGCTTATTAAAAGGAAGTCTTGAACCCGTTATTCTGTGTTTTGCATCACCTATTAAGAATATATTTTTTTAGCACTGCGTAATTTCATTGACATTTTGAGCGAACGAAAAATATGTGTTTCATGAGGGAGAAAGTCCGTTTGAACGTGTTGACCGTAGTAATCAAGTATCGACAAGTTAAGATGCAAGTCGTCACGGGTTATCGTCATCTTACCCACTCCAAATTTCGTTTCCAATATTTTTCAACATCATTCAAACAAATTTAGAGGGTATGCGTTAAAAAAATGTATGATATTTTGGGACAACCTAATATATATCTTACTTACTAAAAATGTGTATGTGGATGGATGCACATCCGTCTACCTACCGCTGCTTCGAGTGGCGATCTTTATAATAGGACTTTCCTGCGAACTAGTGGGAAAAAGTATAAAAAGGACATTCAATCATTTAAAAGAGATGTAGAAACTGATAATCATAAAATACCTTTAGATGAATTATTAGAGCGCTTAAAAACTGATCGAAACATGGTAAGAAAATCTATTAAATGCGGTTTAATTCTGGTAATATTTGTTAAAAAGGGATTGTCTTATATGGAGGCAAAAATAAGATTGGAAATAAATGGCCTTATACTAACACCGCCGCCGCCTACCACAAAGTGGATAGTTTTCCTTAAAACAATGTTTGGTGGATTTGCAATACTACTTTGGACCGGATCTGTACTGTTTCTTGGATTTCTAATAGAATTACAAACTATGCATGAACCACCAGATGACAATCTCTATCTTGGAATCGCATTGTTTGCTTTGGTGATAATAACAGGACTATTTACTTATTTATTTATTACTGCGCAGTTTGCACTCTCACCCAGCCGTTTAATGCCATTGCAAAACATAGCCACTTGAGATGGATAAAGTAAATTATAATAATGATATCAAAGCCGGGGAAAGACCACAGTATCCCAACGTCGTATAGACCTATAAGCCTACTCTCTTGCCTATCTAAACTCTTTGAAAAATACCTAATGACTCGGATAAACACATACCTGAGAATCCGGGAGGGAATCCCGTCACCCCAATTTGGGTTTCGTGAAAAGCATGGAACAATCGAGCAGGCCAACCGGATAACATCAGAATTTCGGAACGCGTTCGAAAAACGAGAGTGCTGAGTCTGGCTAGAAGGTCTAATATACAAGATCAAGACAATGCTCCCCTTCTTCACCCACAAGATTTTTGAGTCTTACCTCTACGACAGAAATTTTGTTGTGAGGTGCAACACTGCTATATCTGATGATTACACTGTTGGAGCTGGTATTCCTCAAGGTAGCGTGCTAGGGCCAACATTATATGTCCTCTACACAGTAAACATCCCGACAAGCACACTACTAATAACATCAACGTTTGCACACAACACAGCTATTCTTAGTCGCCCGATTCAAGCAACTGCGCAGGTAGCTCTTCATATGGTCGAAGTTGAAAAATTGCGAAGATTGGCGAATTAAAGTGAACGAACCAAAATGCAAGCACGTTACGTTCACTCTGAACTGGCAAAACTGCCTGCCGATTACATTAAACAACACTCTACTCCCACAAGCAAACGATGTAACATACATAGGAGTACATCTCGATAAGAGACTCAAATAGCGCCGGCACATTGAAGCCAAAAGAACACACCTAAAGATAAAAGCCAGCAGCCTTCATTGGCTTATCAACGCTCGGTCACCTCTTAGCCTTGAATATAAAGTCCTGCTGTACAACTCGGTACTAAAATAGCAACATTGACATTGTTCAGAGAGTTCAGTCGAATATCTTGAGAACAATCACCGGGGCACCGTGGTACGCTCGCAGCAAAAACATACACCGCGACTTAAACATTATACCAGTCAAAGAAATGATCGCAGAACAGAAGGTAAAGTTCTTCACCACGCTATCGGTGCACCCTAACCACCTAACAAGGTTGAGCAACCAATCACGCCTACGTCCCAATGACTTAGCCACCCAGCGACCGACCTGAGGGACGCGCAACCAGAATGCAGTCTTAGTATACTGTTAGTCAAATTTTAATGTTAAGATCAAACTTATTGTTAGACTCAAAATTAAGAGTAGATTAAATAAATAAAAAGAAAAGCTATATAAAAAAAGCAGTATCGTTGGCATAGGTCGTGTTCTTCAACTTCCGTGAAGGGTGTTTTTGTAGGCATATCTGAAGCACAGATGGAGTACAGGGTAGGGTCGACTACGCTATCAGCAGATACGTGGAAAGTGCGTTCTTCCAAAAAGCTTTTCACGACCTGAAACAGCTGTGGAGTAAAAAGATTTTTGGCTTTGTGTAGAAGGCCATCGTTCCACATTCTGTCAAAAGCTTGTTGGATGTCAATGAAGGCAGAAGCAGCATACTCCTTCTTCTCTAAAGCTTCTAAGGCAAAGTTGACAACTCTATGAAACTGTTCAGATGTTCCATGTTCAAGACGAAAGCCAAACTGAAAGTCCGCGATCGCACTGGTGACATTATCGTAAGTAAGTATTCTGTTCAGGATCAGCCTTCTAATAACTTTTCCCAAAGATGGCAGAAGACTAATGGGCCTGTATGAGTCTACGTCAGTCGGCGATTTTCCAGGTTTTGGGATCGTGAATATATTCGCCTATTTCCAAACATTAGGGAAGTATCCAACAGTTAGTTGAATATCGACACCAGGAACTGCAAGGCTTGATCCGGTAATAGTCGAATTGACCCGTTGTCCAGAAGGTCTTCACCTGGAGTTTTCTTCGGAGATAATTTACCTATAAGGTTACAATGTGACAGGGTTAACAGGCAGGCTCATTTGAAACGGAGAATCCAGAAACTCTTCAACTTGTCGACGTATACTTCCATCCGTACTATGGATTAAAGCGTTGTTTAAGGTTGTTTGCGAACACATCAGCTATTTCTAGGCTAGTACGGCACCAGCCGCCTTAAGGGTTTCTAATAGCTGATTTTAAGTTGGGCTGAGCCTTAATCATTTTGTAATACGCCACAGCGAGTAGTTAGAATTAACGTCTTTGTCCAGATTTTCCAAAAATCTGTCTATATGTTTTCGTTTTCTTAGTGCGAGTGCCTTGCTTAAGCAATTTTCCAGCCGATTGTAAATCTGATGCATACTTTCTTTTTTCTTCAGGCTTTTAGATTGAGAAGTGGCCTAATTCTGGGTGGTAGATGGGTAGATGTTTAGGGGGTCTCTGTACATTGAAGATTTCTGGGTGCAGCTATCTCAGCAACTTGGTTTTATCATTCTCATGAAAAGGCTGATGGCATTGTCAATGTCTGAAGGTTCCTGGATTTGCAAATTAACCCCGCTCAGTTGTTCTAGGAAGGCTTTAAAAGCGTTAATATTAGCTCCTCTGGAAAGGAGGTGCAAGCGATAAAAAAGATGTAGAAACTGATAATCATAAAATACCTTTAGATGAATTATTAGAGCGCTTAAAAACTGATCGAAACATGGTAAGGAAATCTATTAAATGCGGTTTATTTCTGGTAATATTTGTTAAAAAGGGATTGTCTTATATGGAGGCAAAAATAAGATTGGAAATAAATGGCCTTAATATACTAACACCGCCGCCGCCTACCCCAAAGTGGATAGTTTTCCTTAAAACAATGTTTGGTGGATTTGCAATACTACTTTGGACAGGATCTGTACTATGCTTTATTGGATATCTAATAGAATTACAAACTATGCATGAACCACCAGATGACAATCTCTATCTTGGTATCGCATTGTTTGCTTTGGTGATGATAACAGGACTATTTACTTATTTTCAGGTAAATATTATAAAAAAGTAGAACTGGTAGAACAACTCAAATCGCTAAGCTCGCGGAACCTACATATGTATGCATATGTATATATGTATGTACATATTCTAGCCAACTCTAGAGCCCACAAAATGAGGAACACAAAAAACGCTTAGATCTCAGAAACTACATATATGTTAGAGATTAAAGGTTGCGAAAAAGCATTAATATTTTATAAATGCCATTTCCGCTCGGGGTGCGCTCTAAACCGCCCACAAAACACGTAGAACTAAAAGCATTTATAATTTTGAAATGCCATACCACTGTCCGGCAACGCTTACTCTTACACTCACCAAGCTGGAGAAATTGTTTTCGCTCATTGTAGAAACGCTGAGATCTCGGGAAGTATATAAGATAGAAAGTTGACATTAAGCATGAATATTCAACAAGACCAAACAAACCAAAATCGCTAAAACTGCCTGCCGATTACATTAAACAACACTCTACATCTCGATAAGAGACTCAAATGGCTTATCAACGCTCGGTCACCTCTTAGCCTTGAATATAAAGTCCTGCTGTACAACTCGGTACTAAAATAGCAACATTGACATTGTTCAGAGAGTTCAGTCGAAAGGAGGTGCAGGGCCAACATTATATGTCCTCTACACAGTAAGCATCCCGACAAGCACACTACTAATAACATCAACGTTTGCACACAACACAGCTATTCTTAGTCGCCCGATTCAAGCAACTGCGCAGGTAGCTCTTCATATGGTCGAAGTTGAAAAATTGCGAAGATTGGCGAATTAAAGTGAACGAACCAAAATGCAAGCACGTTACGTTCACTCTGAACTGGCAAAACTGCCTGCCGATTACATTAAACAACACTCTACTCCCACAAGCAAACGATGTAACATACATAGGAGTACATCTCGATAAGAGACTCAAATGGCGCCGGCACATTGAAGCCAAAAGAACACACCTAAAGATAAAAGCCAGCAGCCTTCATTGGCTTATCAACGCTCGGTCACCTCTTAGCCTTGAATATAAAGTCCTGCTGTACAACTCGGTACTAAAATAGCAACATTGACATTGTTCAGAGAGTTCAGTCGAATATCTTGAGAACAATCACCGGGGCACCGTGGTACGCTCGCAGCAAAAACATACACCGCGACTTAAACATTATACCAGTCAAAGAAATGATCGCAGAACAGAAGGTAAAGTTCTTCACCACGCTATCGGTGCACCCTAACCACCTAACAAGGTTGAGCAACCAATCACGCCTACGTCCCAATGACTTAGCCATCCAGCGACCGACCTGAGGGGACGCGCAACCAGAATGCAGTCTTAGTATACTGTTAGGTCAAATTTTAATGTTAAGATCAAACTTATTGTTAGACTCAAAATTAAGAGTAGATTAAATAAATAAAAAGAAAAGCTATATAAAAAAAGCAGTATCGTTGGCATAGGTCGTGTTCTTCCAACTTCCGTGAAGGGTGTTTTTGTAGGCATATCTGAAGCACAGATGGAGTACAGGGTAGGGTCGACTACGCTATCAGCAGATACGTGGAAAGTGCGTTCTTCCAAAAAGCTTTTCACGACCTGAAACAGCTGTGGAGTAAAAGATTTTTGGCTTTGTGTAGAAGGCCATCGTTCCACATTCTGTCAAAAGCTTGTTGGATGTCAATGAAGGCAGAAGCAGCATACTCCTTCTTCTCTAAAGCTTCTAAGGCAAAGTTGACAACTCTATGAAACTGTTCAGATGTTCCATGTTCAAGACGAAAGCCAAACTGAAAGTCCGCGATCGCACTGGTGACATTATCGTAAGTAAGTATTCTGTTCAGGATCAGCCTTCTAATAACTTTTCCCAAAGATGGCAGAAGACTAATGGGCCTGTATGAGTCTACGTCAGTCGGCGATTTTCCAGGTTTTGGGATCGTGAATATATTCGCCTATTTCCAAACATTAGGGAAGTATCCAACAGTTAGTTGAATATCGACACCAGGAACTGCAAGGCTTGATCCGGTAATAGTCGAATTGACCCGTTGTCCAGAAGGTCTTCACCTGGAGTTTTCTTCGGAGATAATTTACCTATAAGGTTACAATGTGACAGGGTTAACAGGCAGGCTCATTTGAAACGGAGAATCCAGAAACTCTTCAACTTGTCGACGTATACTTCCATCCGTACTATGGATTAAAGCGTTGTTTAAGGTTGTTTGCGAACACATCAGCTATTTCTAGGCTAGTACGGCACCAGCCGCCTTAAGGGTTTCTAATAGCTGATTTTAAGGTGGGCTGAGCCTTAATCATTTTGTAATACGCCACAGCGAGTAGTTAGAATTAACGTCTTTGTCCAGATTTTCCAAAAATCTGTCTATATGTTTTCGTTTTCTTAGTGCGAGTGCCTTGCTTAAGCAATTGTCCAGCCGATTGTAAATCTGATGCATACTTTCTTTTTTCTTCAGGCTTTAGATTGAGAAGTGGCCTAATTCTGGGTGGTAGATGGGTAGATGTTTAGGGGTCTCTGTACATTGAAGATTTCTGGGTGCAGCTATCTCAGCAACTTGGTTTATCATTCTCATGAAAAGGCTGATGGCATTGTCAATGTCTGAAGGTTCCTGGATTTGCAAATTAACCCCGCTCAGTTGTTCTAGGAAGGCTTTAAAAGCGTTAATATTAGCTCCTCTGGAAAGGAGGTGCAAGCGATAAAAAAGATGTAGAAACTGATAATCATAAAATACCTTTAGATGAATTATTAGAGCGCTTAAAAACTGATCGAAACATGGTAAGGAAATCTATTAAATGCGGTTTATTTCTGGTAATATTTGTTAAAAAGGGATTGTCTTATATGGAGGCAAAAATAAGATTGGAAATAAATGGCCTTAATATACTAACACCGCCGCCGCCTACCCCCAAAGTGGATAGTTTTCCTTAAAACAATGTTTGGTGGATTTGCAATACTACTTTGGACAGGATCTGTACTATGCTTTATTGGATATCTAATAGAATTACAAACTATGCATGAACCACCAGATGACAATCTCTATCTTGGTATCGCATTGTTTGCTTTGGTGATGATAACAGGACTATTTACTTATTTTCAGGTAAATATTATAAAAAAAGTAGAACTGGTAGAACAACTCAAATCGCTAAGCTCGCGGAACCTACATATGTATGCATATGTATATATGTATGTACATATTCTAGCCAACTCTAGAGCCCACAAAATGAGGAACACAAAAAACGCTTAGATCTCAGAAACTACATATATGTTAGAGATTAAAGGTTACGAAAAAGCATTAATATTTTATAAATGCCATTTCCGCTCGGGGTGCGCTCTAAACCGCCCACAAAACACGTAGAACTAAAAGCATTTATAATTTTGAAATGCCATACCACTGTCCGGCAACGCTTACTCTTACACTCACCAAGCTGGAGAAATTGTTTTCGCTCATTGTAGAAACGCTGAGATCTCGGGAAGTATATAAGATAGAAAGTTGACATTAAGCATGAATATTCAACAAGACCAAACAAACCAAAATCGCTAAAACTGCCTGCCGATTACATTAAACAACACTCTACATCTCGATAAGAGACTCAAATGGCTTATCAACGCTCGGTCACCTCTTAGCCTTGAATATAAAGTCCTGCTGTACAACTCGGTACTAAAATAGCAACATTGACATTGTTCAGAGAGTTCAGTCGAAAGGAGGTGCAAGCGATGTGGTTTCGTCACAGGTGTGGCATGCAGTGCGGCCAGGATAGGAATATGGTCCGAGGAGAGCTCATGGAGTGTTTTTACTTGTAGTCTGTCTATGACGTACCCGTTGGTTATGAAAAAATCAAGTGCTGTCGGTGTGATCAGGGGGTTAAATGAGTACAACGTGGGTCCATTCGTAATGTCTTCTTGTAACTATTCTTGTATTCAAATTCGGAACGAATAAATCTTTCATTTCTTTTCCTTCTGAAGTCTGTAGTTGGACACTCGCAATCTGTCTGTCGTTGGTAGAGGCGGGGGGCAGGGGATTGTGACTCAGAGTTTACTTTAAAATGACAGCAGAACCACCTCTACTATTGCCACTGGGCTGATAAGATAGCCTGGTAAGTAGATGCGCTGACCATTGCTCATGTTATTTTCTGTGACAAGCATTATGTCAATGATTTGAACGCTGAGAAAATACGAAGCTCTACGGATATTCGAATTAAACCACGAGCGTTCCACAATCCAATAATTAATGTTGGTTGAATCATCTCGGCAATCGTGCAATGAGAACATGTACCAGCTCTCTGAAAGCCTTATTGGACTATGCATTTGCCTGCAGCAACTTAAATAGAGTGTCTAGTTTGATATTGATGTCGCAGATGGCATTATCTATCGCAGAGAACTTATGGTTGAACTTAGGGTCGGAAGTTTTTCTTCTTTTGATATATAAACATCTAAAGCAGGCAATAATTTCGCATAAAAACGAACAGTTATAAACTTTACCATCTGCAAGTCCTTCCGCCTTGATATTTTTGTTTTCTTGGGTTGCGGGCTCTCCATTGGAGTTGGCCAATCTTTTTGTTTTCTTCCAAATAAGATAAGTTTTCTTGAAAAGGATTATATAATATAATTATGTTGATGGGGTGACTCAGCATGACGAATGTTGTAGAATACAACTGCTAAGACTTGCTTATTAAAAGGAAGTCTTGAACCCGTTATTCTGTGTTTTGCATCACCTATTAAGAATATATTTTTTTAGCACTGCGTAATTTCATTGACATTTTGACCGAACGAAAAATATGTGTTTCATGAGGAAGAAAGTCCGTTCGAACGTGTTGACCGTAGTAATCAAGTATCGACAAGTTAAGATGCAAGTCGTCACGGGTTATCGTCATCCTACCCACTCCAAATTTCGTTTCCAATATTTTTCAACATCATTCAAACAAATTTAGAGGGTATGCGTTAAAAAATGTTTGATATTTTGGGACAACCTAATATATATCTTACTTACTAAAAATGTGTATGTGGATGGATGCACATCCGTCTACCTACCGCTGCTTCGAGTGGCGATCTTCATATTAGGACTTTCCTGCGAACTGCTTATTCGGCAGAAGTGTGGGGAGACAACGAATAGCATCTGCGCCGTTCGTTGTAGTTTTAGCAGGGTAACACGAAGTGACATTTGTGGGGGGTCCTCACTGTGTAACTCACGCTCTCAACGCAAGAAAGGAAGTGAACGAGATCATCGAGAATGAAAAGGAACGACAAGCAGGCGAAAAGGAAGCACGATGGTGCCGTTTCTTTTAGCGGTTTCCTTCAGACCATTTCGTCTACTTCTCGTGGAAATACATTCATGCAAACATGTATGTATGTATACATGCAAAATTATCTATGTGACTTTTGTACATTTGAACATTCAAAATTCAACACTTGCCTTGCCTTTTTTGATATTAGTATCAACATATCAATAGACCATAGCGTTTTCAATCCAATATTAAAAAGTTGGATATATTTAAAAAGCACTTTAAAAAAATGCCAATAAAAAAAAAAAGTGCAGGGCGAAAGAAACAAAACAGTGGGAAAAAGTCTAAAAAGGACATTCAATCATTTAAAAAAGATGTAGAAACTGATAATCATAAAATACCTTTAGATGAATTATTAGAGCGCTTAAAAACTGATCGAAACATGGTAAGGAAATCTATTAAATGCGGTTTATTTCTGGTAATATTTGTTAAAAAGGGATTGTCTTATATGGAGGCAAAAATAAGATTGGAAATAAATGGCCTTAATATACTAACACCGCCGCCGCCTACCCCAAAGTGGATAGTTTTCCTTAAAACAATGTTTGGTGGATTTGCAATACTACTTTGGACAGGATCTGTACTATGCTTTATTGGATATCTAATAGAATTACAAACTATGCATGAACCACCAGATGACAATCTCTATCTTGGTATCGCATTGTTTGCTTTGGTGATAATAACAGGACTATTTACTTATTTTCAGGTAAATATTATAAAAAAGTAGAACTGGTAGAACAACTCAAATCGCTAAGCTCGCGGAACCTACATATGTATGCATATGTATATATGTATGTACATATTCTAGCCAACTCTAGAGCCCACAAAATGAGGAACACAAAAAACGCTTAGATCTCAGAAACTACATATATGTTAGAGATTAAAGGTTACGAAAAAGCATTAATATTTTATAAATGCCATTTCCGCTCGGGGTGCGCTCTAAACCGCCCACAAAACACGTAGAACTAAAAGCATTTATAATTTTGAAATGCCATACCACTGTCCGGCAACGCTTACTCTTACACTCACCAAGCTGGAGAAATTGTTTTCGCTCATTGTAGAAACGCTGAGCTCTCGGGAAGTATATAAGATAGAAAGTTGACATTAAGCATGAAGATTCAACAAGACCAAACAAACCAAAATCGCTAGAATATCTAGAACTGTTAGAGCTAGCTAGATATGATTTTTCATTCCGCGGAAATAATATTAATTTTTTTTCTTCCTATAATTTTTTTTGTCAATACCTATCGATTAACCAGCAAATTTTTAATCTGAACATTAATTCAACATTTTCTAAGCAATGTAGGTTATAAGACCTTAAATAGCCAGTGTCGTCACCTTACTTATTAATCATGTTTTTTTAGAAAAGGAGTTGCTTATGATTTTACAACTGGAAAAGTCAGTAACGGGTATATTACAGCAGACGCACTCTATTATAGCTTTTTATAATTGTTAATCATATACTTGTTAATCATCATAGCCAGTGTCGACACCTTAGTTATTAATCATGTTTTTTTTAGAAATGAAGGAGTTGCTTATAATTTTACAACTGTGAAAGTCAGTAACGGGTATATTACAGCAGACGCACTCGATTATAGCTTTTTATATTTGATAATCATAGACTAAAAGGGTATGTAACAGGTATAAGGAAGCTTTTCCGAACCTATAAGTTATATATATTCTTGATCAGGATCAATAGCCGAGTCGATTTAGCCATGACCATCTGACTGTATTAATGCTGAGATTTCAAGTGCAATAATAATATATAAATTAATTATTGGAATGGTCCCTCGCCGCTGTCGCTGACGTCACGGATGGGCCGGGTAACTATCACTGCTGGTACCTTGGAGTCGGGTGGTCCCCTCGACTTTCTTCCTTCTTATCGAAGTTTATGATGGGGGAGAACCTTCCCGGTTGTTATGGCCCTTGAGGCACCATAACCAATTTGTCAAACAATAAATATTAATAAATAATAAATATTTAGCGAGCATCGCTTTATTGAATTAAAATCAAACTGAAACTTAAAGTTTAACAATAACTCATGCCTGACCGGATACCCGTGGCAGACCACTGACCATGCACAAATTGCAAAAAAAAAAGACAAAGCTACGGCCCACAACGGCGCAATCTGCTGGCTCAGCTCTCGGTCAACAAAAGATTGGTACAATATTAGGGTGGACCTCGCATGATTGATATACAAAATATAAAAGTGACTTATAGTAAAATGCTTAATAATACTAAAAGGAATATGAATTGGCCTGCTCAGCCTAAGCTGGGAGTTGGTTGTTAACTTATACAAAATTGAGATTAGGCGTTCTGATTCCTGAGGTGCCTACACAAACACTTTAGCGCCCACCAATTTCGAATAACTTGTTGGGACCACATATATAAATTATGTAATGGTATAACTGCGGTCCCACGTTGCCGTTTACGTCGACGTGGTGATTATGTGATGGAATAACGGGGTCCCACGATGCCTTCTGTGTCGCCGTGTGCCGTGGTCAATGTTTGGTGAACGGCCCCTTCTTGATTGACAGCAGGGGTACCGTTTGCATTTGCTATGGCCAGCGGGTTATGTAACTGGGTCGGCGGGTTATGTAACGGGGCCGGCGGAGCCTGAGTCACACGTGGTCTCCTGGACGATGCTCGCCAGGTGCAGATGTGTTCTTGGTTAACGGCGGGCGTTCCGGGTTGCGGCGTCTTCTCAGGTGACCGGGGATAGGGTGTCAGTTAGACGTCTTACAAGAATGTAATGGTAGAAACTACTTTCGTTGTTAGTGGCCCTCAAGGCAAGCTAGCTAAAATCCGAAAATATAACGGCTTCCGTCGGAGTAACTTTTAATGAGCGACCGCTCCTTATTGTAATACAAAAGAAGACTAAAACTAAGAGCCAAAGCCATCAAATTATTGTCTCCGAGCCCGCAGGACAGCCATATCAAATTATCGGCCTATGTCAGGGCCCGAAGACAAAGCATAAACACTTCTGCATGTCGGTAAGCCAACTGCGCACCCACGAAAAGACCAGATTGTGCGAATGCAAGTACAAGAAGTCTTATCTCTACTCTAGGGCGAACCAGGGAAAGGTACGACCTTAACCTTAACCTAACGACCTTAACTTATATTAATATTCTAGAGATGCCAGCGCATAGCTCAGGGTGCGGAAAGCGGCAAAAAACTGTGGTGCTCATAACACAAAAATTAATTTTTGGTTTGACTCGTACGTAATTTTTTGTCAATATCTATCGACTTAAGAAAAACCACTGCGTCAATTTCAGAGAGAAAAACCAGAAGAAACGCTATAGCCGACTGCCGCAACTATTAGATACCCTTTACTGTTTCATATAAATTTTAAATATTTATTTTGCTGGTGGAAATTTACAGTTCGCCGCCTTTTTGTCAGAAAAAGCATGTTAAGTTACTGATGGTGACGGCACTGTCCATGTGAGGCCGTATAATCTACATTTCTTATTAAATAGCGAAATAATGATTTGATTTGAAAAATCTTTGGAAAATCGATATATATCAAATAAAATATGTAATCCAAAGTCATACGAAGCATCCAATATAATATTATGGACGCCACAGTTTTCCGTGGTTTGTGGGCGTGGCTGTATGCATTATTACAGCATGCTCCGAAAATAGGTGGGACTTTAGGAATTTCCACTAGCAAAATGAATATTTTAAAATTGTGTAGAACAGTAACGGGTATGTTATAGTCGCGGCACTCGACTACATCGTTTCTTGTTATAGTTGGCTGCTCTACCTCCTAACAGCTGAGGGAGTGTGTGGCAATGCTCTAGAAATTAAGCTGGTAGCCCTTGTTTTAAGCAGTTAATTTTGAAATTTTGTTTATTTTTCTGAAGGTTTATTTTAATAGCTTACGTAAGAATTTATGTTAATTGTGTTCATTTACACCACCAAGCTGCCATTTGGCAATGATCCCTAACTCTATCATTTAATAATATTCTTTACAAATATGTCAATTTAATGAATCCTGAAATTCAAACTCGTCTTCAGGAGTCATTATGATTGGTTTAAAATTGTACAAGAGAGTCTACAAAATTTGGTCCTGCGTTACTACCTGTTCTTGTTACAAATTTATCTAGCTTAGAATCAAAGGCATACTTAATATTTTATAATAACAGTCTTACGTCTTAGAGCAGCATCCGCTGATCTAGAGAATTCAGACAAAATGCTTCCCAATTCCTATATTTCGGGTATAGGTGATAGGAGTCCAAGATCATTACATTACGTTCGTAATTCATTCCGTTTTCCCCAAGTGCTCTCTACTATCCTAAAAAGGCAAAAATTTCGGTAATTGGGGGTCTTAATGTAGACCCAATTTAATGAATCCTGAAATTCAAACTCGTCTTCAGGAGTCATTATGATTGGCTTAAAATTGTACAAGAGAATCTACAAAATTTGACAAATCCAGAGAATTCAAACAAAATGCTTTCCAATTTCTTTATTTCGAGTATAGGTCATAGGAGTCCAAGATCATTACATTACGTTTGGTATGTTTGGTCTCATTGGAAAGCATTTTTCAAGCCCTAACAATAGTATGCTTTATACGATTGTAAGTTAAAAACTGCAACTTTTCATTAAAACGCTTAAAAATAAATTTCCACACCTCCGCGCACAAGCAGATATCAGCACACACTTGAGGGTTGGGGGGAGTTCGCAGCTCCGCGCACAAGCAGACCCGAGCGCACACTTGAGGGTAGGGGTGAGTTCCCAGTTGGACTCGCCCAAGAGATAGCAAAGGGTCATGTCTTTCAGAAAACCAATGAAGGGAGGATCTTATAGAATACCCTCCGCCTCAGGCGCGTACATGCATACCGAGTATCCGTGCATATAAATATTTAAAATTTTAAAATCAATTTTGCTAAACATAAAACTGATGTATTATAATCAGCCTATGTCCTTTGTTCTAGCTACTAGAAATATCTTAGAAACATGTTCTAAGAAAACAATTACTGCAACGTTACTTGTATCCCTTTTCTCCTTACTTACTGAAATCTAAAAATTCTGAAATTTGAATAAACAACTTGAAACATTGACTTATACTTGACTATGCACTTGACAATTTTATTATGGTCCATGAACGTATATCGGTTCTCCATATCGTTACATTTTAGTACTTATTTGAACACGTGCACTGATTTTAAAAACTATAATTTATGGGTTTATGATTTCTGTGCCAGAATCCATAGTGACTAAAATGGCCGGCGGGGTGCTGAGGGGGGAATCGTAATCACAGGAGACGACTGATAATGGGTTTCGGGGTGGGGGAAGCCATGTTGTTATCACTAATATGACAGTTTAATAATCTGTGCCAGAACCAGCGAAAAGTAACTACTTATGGGACGAATGCAGAATGTCTCACAAGAAAGCATTAGAAACGCTTGATCGTACAGTGCGAGGTATAAGAGGAAACACACGGATATTTGTTGAAGCACTCATTTTATTGTCTGGTTATCAACTTAATGCATGTCTTAAATCTATCATTTTATGGCGTGATTTACCAAAATTTTCATACATTGAGAATTGGCGTGCCCAACATTCCTCTTCGTAATATAAATCCACCTCGACTTTCCAATAGTAATTAAAAATGTTATCGAAAATTCAAAGGTTAAGACGTATCCCAATGATACCACAAGTGTGTGGACTAAGTTTGGAGAATCCATGCTTCTCACATGGGCATATTTTTTGATTTAACCGTTTACGCGCCTGATTGTGAACAACGCCTAATTCGCATCCCTATCGATTGCCCGATAGTGTTGGGAAACGCCTAGTTAGTAGTGTTGCCAAGGGACGATAGAAAGAGCTAGAAGAAAACTGGAGAAGACCAACGTGTGCAGAGCGATTTATAGTATTAATTCCTACTCAATTATCCGCATAATAATAATCTACATACCACTCAAAAAGCTACCCTTCACATGATGAAAAACAAGAAACATTGTATATCCCAAAGCAGTTCAATAAATGTTGAATAGAAACCTAAACAAAAAATATTTTATTTATTTTATTCTACCTGCGCATTGTACATAAGCCTTAGAAGACTATGTCAAGCTTGAGAAGCGGAGCGGTCAGCGCGATGGCCGCCTTTCTCATTGAAAGGCAATCATGCCGAGCGAAGCCAGGTGGGCGCGCTAGTTTAAATAATAACAAGAAAAAACGCTATAATCTAGTGCCGCGACTATAAAATACCTGTACTGTTTCACACAATTTTAAAATATTTATTTTGCTAGTGGAAATTCATAAAGCTCCCCTATTGTTAGAGAAAGCATGTTGACTAACTCATATAGACGTCACGGCCCATGTGAAGCCTTATAATCTACATTTCTTTATATTATATATAGCAAAACATTGATCCGAATTGAAAAATCTTGATAAATAGATAGATATTGACAAAAAAAATGTCATACAAGGCCAAACGAAGATATCCACTATAATATTATGGACGCTACAGTAAAATACCGCTTTGAGCTGCGATGCTATCCCAAGAATATATATGTTTAATCCTAAATCCCTAGCTACAAGAGCTACCGAGATTTAACGTATTTGGTTTTCCGCATTTTGTGTCCGAGTAGGTGCTGTCAGATGGTAAAAAAATTATACCCAAGGCGGGCATCATTAGAAACTACATCACCCATAGTTACCGAGATCTCAGCGTTTCTACAAAAACCGAAAACCGTATTTTCAGCTTGGTGGGCGTAAGAGTGGGTGTGGCCGGATAAATTTACCACCATAAAATGGGATAACATCTCCAGATTATAAATTTAATTTATACCCATAATTTCAACGATTTTAGTTTTCCGTGATTTGTGGGCGTTGGGGTGGCCGTGGCGAGATGCTAAAATAAATTTGCGCTGCTTGGGACCTCAAAAATCTGCTTCTTGATCTCAACTCTATATCTCTGATAGTTTCTGAGATCTTAGCGT
Source organism: Drosophila eugracilis (assembly GCF_018153835.1). Lineage (NCBI taxonomy): Eukaryota > Metazoa > Arthropoda > Insecta > Diptera > Drosophilidae > Drosophila > Drosophila eugracilis. Next base: position 28,447 of record NW_024573428.1, read on the forward strand.
TCATACGGTCGGACGAACGGGCAAGCGGACATGGCTTAATCGACTTCGCTATTGATACTGATTATGAATATATATAAAGGGTCGGAAACATTTCCTTCTACCTGTTACATACTTTTCAACGAATCTAGTATACACTTTTACTCTACGAGTACGGGTATAAAAATTGAAAATTTTGATGTAATGTTTATTACATTGCTCGGTAATGATTTATTGAATGTGTTTCCTGATAACATAAAGTGTGCATTTACAAACATTTTAAATATCCCACATGACATGAATTATGATTGTGAATTTGGATTGTGGAATGTGTTCTTAAAAATACATGAAAATGGTTCGATTTTTATTCATACTGAAATAATTAAACCAAAGTATTTTGGTAGTAAAAGTCGTCATTGATTTCGAGTAATGTATTACAATGAAAAAATATTTATTTATTATTTAAAAATACTAATCACTGATTAAAATGCATAAAAGTTTCATAAAAATTATTGTTGAAGAATAGATCGGTCATTTTCATTATTGTATTATTGTCAAATCGCACCTAGTTAAATGCTCATCATTGTATTGTTGTTCTAATCGCAGCCAGTTAAATGCTTATCATTGTTTTGATTTTTGTTTTTTGATATTAAATCGGACCGTCGCCGTATGCAGACGTGTATTTTCATTGTGCTCCGGGAAAAAAAAATAAAGTATTCAATAATATCCAAAAAAGTGCAGTGACTGGTTTCGTAAACCAAAAAACGCGAAAAGACGCTTTCAGCGATGAAAATCGCTAATGTTTATATTGATTAATTAATTTATTAATATAAAACAAAACACTAATTCTAACAAACTCAACCTCGACTGCAATGAGTTTAAACGACGTTCGCACACAACGTCAACGTGAGCAAGACGAGAGACGGCTCTCAGTACAAAGAAACAACGCTTACTTCTCTTTCAAAGCAACCGAAAGTAATGCAAGCTCTTCCCAAACACGGTCAATTACCCCAAACTTGACCGAATTCTTAAACGTAGAGAGCGAGAGAGCGCGTTCTTGCTCCCCTTCGCTACCATCGATGTCTCTGCAGCCAAAGAGCGCAGCAACTAGCACCGCAATTTCTTTGACAACGTCAACCATAACAACAACAACAACCGCAACTGTAACGACAACGCGATTAACGACGTCATCAGCTAGCAGCGCAAACATTAATATTTTTGCCCCTGCGCTGCCCGAAAAAGAGAACAAAAACAAAGAAAATATTAAGCCGGCTGTGCAGACTGGTATGGATCGCTACATCCAAATCAAAAGGAAGTTAAGCCCCCTAAACTCGCAACGCAAAATAACCCGTGGCAATGCTAACATAGCTGCAATAGAAACGCCCTCTAACTCAAACCGTTTTAAAATCTTGGCAGACTATGAGAATGATGAATCTACTGAAGTCGAAAAAAGGAAGACTAAGCCCCCGCCAATTTACATACGAGAAAAAAGTTCCAACGTTCTTGTCAACAAAATTATAGAGCTTATTGGCAAGGACAATTTTCACATAATACCACTCGTAAAGGGCAACATCCAGGAAACAAAAGTTCAAACGAAGTCTGAAGATAATTACAAAGTATTATCAAAATATCTCACCGACAAAAAAAAGAACTTTTATACTTATCAGCTAAAAAGCAGCAAGGGCCTGCAAGTCGTACTTAAGGGCATAGAGTCCGAAGTATCGCCTGCAGAGATAACAAGGGCGCTACAAGAGAAGGGATTTAGCGCTAAGACAGTCTTCAATATCCTTACCAGAAATTAAGCCCCTAAAGAAATACGAAGTGCACCCTATATACAATCTTCAGTTCCTGCTGCACCGCAGAATTACGGTTGAGAAGCCGCACAAACGCAATCGCCCGGTACAATGTGCGAACTGCCAAGAATTTGGCCATACAAGGTCTTACTGTAAACTGCGCCCAGTGTGTGTAGTTTGTGGTGAGCTTCATGACTCCGCACACTGCCCAGCGAGCAAAGATGACCACAACTCAAAAAAGTGCGGCAACTGCGGTGGAAATCACACTGCTAACTATAGAAGTTTCCCAGTTTATAAGGAGCTGAAAAGTCGAATCCACCAGAGGGGAATTACTGCCCGCACTCAAAATAAACAGTTGCTAGCCTCCAGGTCAAACCCTGAAGTCTTCTTCTCGACTGCAGCCAGATCCTCACTAGGACCCATAAACTCAGCCAAAAATGTTACATACGGAAGTGCTTTAAAATTAGGACTGTCTATCCCAGCCTCAAAAAGCTCATTGTCGCAATCAGCATACCAAGAACCGAACACGGCTCAGCAGCATCAACCGCCAGAGCAGCCAAAAAGTAACTTTGAAGCTATGATATGCAGTCTACAACAAAGCCTTACGGAGTTTATGTCGTTTATGCATACAACAATGCAAGATCTGATGCGAAACCAAAATCTATTAATACAAATGCTGGTTTCACAACAATCCAAATAATGACTTCCCTACGAATATCTACGTGGAACGCTAACGGCGTTTCGCAGCATAATTCCTACTAACAATCAAATCGACGTAATGCTGCTTTAAAAACACATCTTACAAACAGATACAATTTTCAACTACGAGGATATTCATTCTATGGAACAAACCATCCAGATGGCAAAGCACACGGCGGGACTGGAATTTTAATCAGGAGCCGTATTAAGCACCATTATCATACGAAATTAGCTAAAAACTACCTACCTACCCACATCCATAAATATACATATAAATACTGGCAAGCAATTATTGCTAGCCGCCGTATACTGCCCCCCACGCTTCACAATAGCCGAAGATGAGTTTATGCAATTTTTCAACTCACTCGGAGACCACTTCATAGCAGCAGGAGACTACAATGCCATGCACACACACTGGGGATCTCGTGTCGTGACTCCAAAAGGAAAGCAGCTCTATAATGCAATTATCAAAGCCAAGAACAAGCTCGACTATGTTTCTTCTGGCACACCAACATACTGGCCGGCTGACCCAAAGAAACTTCCGGATTTAACAGACTTTGCGATTACTAAAAACATTCCTAAAAACATGATAAGCGCCGAATGCCTCTCGGATCTTTCATCTGATCACTCGCCTGTCCTTTTTACTCTACTCCGACATCCAGGAACATGGGATCAACCATTAAAACTGACCTCACATAAAACCAATTGAGTTAAGTACAGGAAGTATATTAGCTCACACATTGAGCTAAGTCCTCACGTCAGCGATGAAGCCAAGGTAGACAGTTTTGTTAATTCACTGGAATCTGTACTCGTCTCTGCAGCTCGAGTTTCAACACCTCATACTATAAACACACAAAGGAATCAAAGGAAGTCAAATCTACAAATCGAACAGCTCGTCCTCGAAAAGCGACGCTTACGTCGAGCATGGCAAATTCACAGATCGCTACCTGCTAAGCAATGCTTAAAATATGCCTCACGTCAACTTGCTCAAGCTCTACAGCAAGAAGAAACATATGTCCACCGCCGCTACATTGAGCAATTGTCAACTAATTGTACAAAACACTCACTATGGAGAGCTCACCCAACTCTGAGCTAACCGAAAGAAACCGTGATGCCTATTAGAAACTCCACGGGCGGCTGGGCGCGCAGTGACGCAGACCGAGCCAGCACGTTTGCCAACCACCTTAAAAATGTTTTCCAACCAAATCCTGCCACTAATGCGTTTACTTTGCCGACTCTATCATATGAGCCCCAGTCTCAACATGAGCCGATTGAGTTTCGCCCAAACGAAATCGTAAGCATCATCAAAAGACAACTGAATCCGAAAAAATCCCCGGCCTGCGACCTCATAACTCCCAAAATGATCATTGAGCTCCCATACTGCGCCGTTTGCACTCTCACCCAGCTCTTTAATGCCATCGCAAAACTTGGCCACTTTCCAGTGAGATGGAAAAAGTCAATTATAATAATGATAGCAAAGCCGGGGAAAGACCACACTATCCCCACGATAGAATCCCGTCATACCAATTTGGGTTTCGTGAAAAGCATGGAACAATTGAGCAGGTCAACCGGATAACATCAGAAATTCGAAACGCTTTCGAAAAACGAGAGTACTGTACTGCCATATTTTTAGATGTCTCTCAAGCATTTGATAGAGTCTGGCTAGAAGGTCTAATGTACAAGATCAAGACAATGCTCCCCTACAGCATCCACAAGATTTTAGAGTCTTACACTGCTATATCTGATGATTACACTGTTGGAGCTGGAGTTCCTCAAGGTAGCGTGCTAGGGCCAATACTATATGTCCTCTACAGAGCAGACATCCCTAAGAGCACACGACTAACAACATCTACGTTTGCCGATGACACAGCTATTCTTAGCCGTTCAAATTCCCGATTCAAGCAACTGCGCAGCTAGCTCGTCATATGGTCGATTCTGAAAAATGGCTATCAGATTGGCGAATTAAAGTGAACGAATTAAAATGCAAACACGTTACGTTCACTCTGAACATGCAAAACTGCCCGCCGATTACGTTAAACAACACTCTACTCCCACAAGCAAACGAAGTAACTTACCTAGGAGTACATCTCGACAGAAGACTCACATGGCGCCGGCACATTGAAGCCAAAAGAACACACCTAAAGCTAAAAGCCAGCAGCCTTCATTGGCTTATCAACGCCCGGTCACCTCTTAGCCTTGAATATAAAATCATGCTGTACAACTCGGTACTAAAACCTATATGGATGTACGGCTCCCAGTTATGGGGGAACGCCAGCAATAGCAACATTTACATTGTTCAGAGAGTTCAGTCGAAGATCCTGAGAACAATCACCGGGGCACCGTGGTATGTTCGCAACGAAAACATACACCGCGACTTAAACATTCAACCAGTCAAAGAAGTGATCGCAGAACAAAAGGTAAAGTACTTCACCAAGCTATCGGTGCACCCTAACCACCTGGCGAGAGGTCTAACAAGGTTGAGTAACCAATCACGCCTTCGTCGCAATGACCTACCCACCCAGCGACCGACCTGAGGGACGCGCAACCAGAATGCAGTCTTAGTATACTGTTAGTTAAATTTTAATGTTAAGATTCGTCAACTTATTGTTAGTCTCAAAATTAAGAGTAGATTCAATAAATAAAAAAAAAAAAAAAAAAAAATTGTCTTGATTTTTGTCTCAAAGCTTGAAGCTCACACGCATTGACGAAATTGCAGTAAATTTGTATTAGTATTGCATTATCACGCGTTTTTCTGCATTATCTTTTCTGCACGTTTTTTCGGCAGTTATATGTATATAGTTTTTGACTCGCTCGCAACCGCTTGCAACCTGCCCGTGTAATATATAGTTTTGATGTAATGTTTATCACATTGCTCGGTAATGATTTATTGAATGTGTTTCCTGATAACATAAAGTGTGCATTTACAAACATTTTAAATATCCCACATGACATGAATTATGATTGTGAATTTGGATTGTGGAATGTGTTCTTAAAAATACATGAAAATGGTTCGATTTTTATTCATACTGAAATAATTAAACCAAAGTATTTTGGTAGTAAAAGTCGTCATTGATTTCGAGTAACGTATTACAATGAAAAAATATTTATTTATTATTTAAAAATACTTATCACTGATTAAAACGCATAAAAGTTTCATAAAAATTATTGTTGAAGAATAGAAAGGTCATTTTCATTATTGTATTATTGTCAAATCGCACCTAGTTAAATGCTCATCATTGTATTGTTGTTCTAATCGCAGCCAGTTAAATGCTTATCATTGTTTTGATTTTTGTTTTTTGATATTAAATCGGACCGTCGCCGTATGCAGACGTGTATTTTCATTGTGCTCCGGGAAAAAAAAATAAAGTATTCAATAATATCCAAAAAAGTGCAGTGACTGGTTTCGTAAACCAAAACAACGCGAAAAGACGCTTTCAGCGATGAAAATCGCTAATGTTTATATTGATTAATTAATTTATTAATATCAAACAAAACACTAATTCTAACAAACTCAACCTCGACTGCAATGAGTTTAAACGACGTTCGCACACAACGTCAACGTGAGCAAGACGAGAGACGGCTCTCAGTACAAAGAAACAACGCTTACTTCTCTTTCAAAGCAACCGAAAGTAATGCAAGCTCTTCCCAAACACGGTCAATTACCCCAAACTTGACCGAATTCTTAAACGTAGAGAGCGAGAGAGCGCGTTCTTGCTCCCCCTCGCTACCATCGATGTCTCTGCAGCCAAAGAGCGCAGCAACTAGCACCGCAATTTCTTTGACAACGTTTTACACTTCTGGAACGAATGAATACCTCATCGGGAGCAGCTGATTTAAGGTTTGAGAAAATTCGAGTTCCCACATTTTCTGGCAAATACGAGGATTGGAGCCAATTTAGTGATTTGTTCTTAAGCTCAGTAAATAATAACGAAAAGCTTTCCAAGTGCGAAAAGTTTTTTTATTATTTGAAATCTTATTTAGATGGGGAAGCACTTTCCTTAATTAAACATATTGCCGTTACTAATGTTAACTACCAAGATGCGTGGGAAAAGTTGGAAAATCGTTATAACAAGAAAACGCTAATCGCTCGAACATTTGTTCAAAATTTTCTATCGTTGCCAACCGCTAACAATTTGAATATCGCAGAGTTACGTAAGGTAATTGACTCTGCCGACGAATGTATTCGAGGCCTACACGCGCTGAACTGTGACAGCCGCGATGTGTGGCTAATTTATATTTTGCTATCCAAACTAGGACCCGAAATCAAACAAGCTTGGGCAAACTGCAGTGTGTCGTCCAAGGAAGACGTCACCGTATATGATCTATTCGCTTTTCTTTTTGCGCATTGTGATACCTTGGAGTCTTGTCAAAATATACACGTAATGCAACCCTCAAGACCAGCCCAGAGTAGAAGACACCAAGCCGCTTATCATGCTAGTGGATCAAAACAGTCTTCTCGCGGTTGTATATATTGTCAAGAACAGCACAATATATACGCATGTACTGCATGCAAAGCCCTGGATGTCGTAAATCGCCGTACCTTTGCCAGGGATACTAAGCTTTGTTTTAATTGCCTAAGTCGATCTCATCAAGTCAAGAATTGTAATTCTCCGAACACTTGCCGTCAGTGCAACGCTAAGCATCACACGCTTGTCCACCCGGAAGAGTCTAGATCGATTCCGTTGGCCTCCGCCCATAAGTCTAAGACCTCATGTAGGATTTTGCTCGATACTGGATCAACAATAACCATCGCAGCCGCTTGCAACCTGCCCGCTTAATATATAGTTTTGTACTCGCTCGCAACCGCTCACAACCTGCCCCGCTTAACATTTTGTAAACCCGCTTATAATTAAGAAATAAACTCGAATCCTAGAAAAAAGAAATACAGTCCACTTAATTCGCCAACAGTTATCATATTCATACCATAAATCAAAAGGCCCAAAACAGAAAATTTAATAATTGATGAGTAGTCATATCGAATGAAACCTTATCTGGGTGATTGAACAGAAGTTAAATAACACTATTAGTTGTTAGACGGATCCTCATCAACTGAATTCGTTTACTTTGAAAATAGTGAAAGATATCGACACAAGTATTTATAAATCTCTTGTAGTTCAACGTAGAAAACGTGATGGCACCGATAAAGTAGGAGACGAAGTCGGTGTAGCCAACAATACATTACATTAATGGAGCAGCATGCAGCTGTGCACTGAGAGAAAGAAGAACTTTCTACCAATTCAACTGCGAAATAAACTCTAAATTGCAAACAAGTTATAAAAGAGAAATTTCCAGGAAAAAGGAAAAAAATTCCAATTCCACTGTGAAATAAACTTTGAAATGCAAAAAGGAAAATACAAAGAGGAAAACTGGAATAAATTATCCGTAAGCTTATCCATATACAAATTTAACGCGTAAAATATTTTTTATATATTTTTTTGGAAAAATCTACGGTGATATTTTAATCAATTAAAATAAATAAATAAAATAATTAAATAATGTTGATTTAACAATTCATTTTAATATTTCATATGCAATTATAATTCAATTTAAAAGAGCTCGAGCTGGTAGCTCAAGATGTCATGAACCACATGCGTTAAGCAAGCATTTATTGTCCCATTATTGAGTTTTACAAACCAACAATTATATAGTCCTTTAAATAAGGTTGGAGTAAAATAAGAAACAGAAAACGTAGCTTATATCCATTTCATTTTGATAATTTCAAAATTGAACGATTTAACCTATTTTTTTTATTGAATTGTCCTAAATCGCACATTCTGTACTCTACACATCTGGCATCCCCTGAAACGAGTACGTTAGATCGCTATCTGATAAAGCTGTAAACAATTCTACTTTATGAGAATCGATTCTTTTCGATTCAATTCTTCAAAATATTTTTTAATGAAAATTACACTTTTTGCTTAAAAATGGTAAGGAAAACACAAATTTTACAGTTGCAAACGAAAGTAAAATTCGTAAAAAAAATTGTTTGAGATTAATGTTTCTGGTTATTTATTTAAAACCCATGGGTTTTTATTTGTGAGTATAAGCTTGTCTACGTTTTTGGGTATCAAGGACGCTCTGCGATTGGTGACTATGTACAGTATTTATTTGAAAAACGAACATAGTTATCAATCTCTCTTTTTTTCCTCAACACCAACACACAATGATTCTGGAAGTGATTAATATCTATTAGTTTCACATAATTTTATTTTTTTGGGGAGCAAATTTGTCGATGCATCGATTCCATAAAAAAATAATCGATTTTTTCGCTCATCCAAAAAGATCGATTAATTCGATTTCAAAATCGAATTGTTTACAGCTCTACTATCTGACTGGCGTATGAAATTAGTGATGTGAAAGCACATAACGTCCGCTGTGAACAGATTATCATGCCCTTCAATAACGTTTAACTAGACCACAATCTCCTGCTCTACACTGCTCTATCCAATATAAGCTCTCAGCTGTACGGAAATGCAAAAAAGAGCCCCTTTGACATTATACAGCGGGCGCTATTAAGAATTCTTCTCACTGTCGCAAAAGCACCATGGTATGATGTTTGAAGCGATAACATACAGTGCGATCACGGCGTCTAGGTAGTATACGTATTAGATGAGATATCAAGGCTCAAAGCGATCCACCGGACTAAATTCATCATACATCTGAAGAATCTCACTCTTAACCTAACTCTAGTCTCAGACAGAACATGTCCACAACGGAACGACTTTCTAAGCCAGCAATAATGTAACGGGGCGCACGTGAGCAATAGGTGGCTGCTGCTTCTCGGCAGTGAGGAGGTGGTGGTCTTGCTACAGATTTCATAGATGCCTTTTATGACCCTAATACTTTTGTTCGCGTGAAAAACAAGCCTATCAAAAGCGTAAGTCTCTACTCATACCACAATCGGGAAGAGGGAATTCGGTTTCTCTAAGCCAAGTGAGATTTCAGTATGCCTCCGATAACTGAGGAGGTCTTTGGCCCGCCTATGATCATCATATCCTATTCCTTTTCAATTTGTTGATGACCCCTTCCTCAGATTTTTGCACGAGAACGCCTTACACACCTGATTTGCTTGCATCACAGTGTATAAAAAATAGTCTGCTAAACTCTTTCTCCCTTTTCTGACATAAAAAAATTCTTTTTATGCTTTAGCAGATCAGTGAGAGCGGCTCGGACTAAGGAAAAATGACTTACATGAATTTGAATGAATTTTCTGTACCACCCAGCCATTCCAAGAAAACGGCGCAGGGCCTTCATGGCCGATATTTTCTGTGGGTCAGTAAGTATAACACCCTCGCAAGCAATATGTCCCAAATACTTACCGCTTCGCATGCAAAACTAGGTATTTTCGACATTAAGGGTCAGACCAGCTGTTTTGACATAGCTTTCTATCAAACTTAGTACTCTCATGTGGGCCCCAAAACTCTCAGATACAATAAGCAGGTCGTCCAAGTACCCTAAAACCTCGTTCCTTAAATTACGAATTACCTTATCCATTAATCTTCCCGTTGTCGTGAGAACCGGGTTTCCCCAGAATAGTGAAGGCCGTTTAACTCGCGACGCCTTATCAAGGGGGATCTGCCATAATGCATCTTTAAGGTCGAGGCTGGATATAAACATAGCATTGGGAAGCCGGCCCAAAATAAAATTTATTTGCGGTAGCGGATATGCATCCCTTTTGGTAACTGCACTATCTTTTCGACTGTGTAAACAGAGACGTAATTTTCCTGGCTTCTGTATCAAAACCACTGGCGATTACCAGGCACTATCTGACTCTTAGCTGACCCCCAAGCTCCACATCTGATCTACCTCTTCATATAGTAGTTTTTCAAACGATGGAGAAACGAGAATAAGGACTTTGTTTGACGGGCTTTGCGTCTTCAATGTCAATCGTGTGAGAAATAAGGCCGGTTTTGCCTAAACCACAAATAGCGAATAAGGGAAACAGCGCTGGTAGCGGTCGTTTGTATATCAGTTGTCGCTTATCTCCTAAGAGCGACTAATCGCGCAGGAGCGCTGTTTGATGGTTTTTACAGGGTTTACTTACTAGTAGTGAGATGCATAGAAATATTGCTCTGCTATTGCTACAGCTCTCACTTTTTCGATAGCGGGAGCATAGCGACAACTGATGTCCAAGCGACCGCTACCTGCGCTCTTCCTTACTAAGAATGAAGCATTTCACCTTTGCCATCATGTGGGGCCTGCAACTCTTTTGTGATAGGCTGGTACAGTAAATCCTATGTAGATGTTGATAAAAGGTTATGCTTTAGCTCATAAAAACTTAGGCCTTTAATACAGCTAATCATCCGTGGCTAGACTTACCAAATTACAGCTTCTCCTAAGCGTAGTGAAATGCCGTACTTTGGAAGTTACCATGGAAAAATAGTGTATGGGCAAGCCAATGTTCCTCTGCTACTTCAGTTTAACGTAGTCGACTGACCTATTACTGATAATTTGGTTAGTCGTTTTTCCAATTCGCCAAATGGGTAAGAAAGCTATTGTTAGAATGAGTTTGTGAGCCCTACCTATGGTCATTATATCCTTTTCTTTTTTCATTTTTTGATGACCCCTTCTTAGGCCTTGATACCTTACTCTACAGTGGCTTCATGGTAACTGTGGCAAAAAATGGAAATGAGGAACAATAATATTCTTTAAAATACACATTTAAATCGGGGGCTATTAAATAAATGTTGGAATCGACATGCAGTAAAATATACTAGGGTAAATATAAATAAAAATTTAAAGACTATATATAATGGCTGTTGAGCAACTAAGAGTTTTTAATTGATATAGAATAAATAAGCCGTGGCAGTTCAATTTCCAAATTTTATTCTAAGTTCAACTCCACTCCGCGGCAAAACTTCGCCAAATGCAAGAGGTATAGCTTAAAAAACAAAACTTCTGCTAAAAGCTCCCAAAAGCGTATGCGCTATAAAATAACAGTAAAGCGCTGCGAAACTGGAAGAACTAAAACTAAATAGAAACTGTTGATAAGCCCGCCTCTTCTCATCCGTCTTTATCTTTGGCTGCTCCGCCCAACAATGCCAAAGTGCGATTAATAAAATGAACAGAAAATCATGACATTAAAATTAAAACAAGAGGAAACGCTATAGTCGAGGGCCGCGACTAAAAGATACCCGTTACTGTTTTACACAATTTCAAAATATTCATTTTGCTAGTTAAAATTCCCCAGGCCACCTATTGTCGGAGAAAGAATGTTGAGTAACTCATAGTGACGTCACTGCCAATGTGGGCCTTATAACTTAAATTTTTTCATAAATAGCAAAATAATGATCCGATTTAAAAAATCTTTGATAAATCGATAGATATTAACAGAAATAAGTTATTCAAGGTTAAACAAAGGCATTTATAATAATATTATAGACGCCACAGTTTTTCGCAATTTGTGAGCGTTAGAGTGGGCGTGGCAGGATACTGTAATAAACTTGCGCTGAGTAGGGACCTCAAGAATCTTCACGGTTAATCTCAACTTTGTATCTCTTATAGTTCCTGAGATCTCAGCGTTCATACGGACAGACGGTCAGACAGACGGACATGGCTCAATCGTCTTCGCTATTCATCCTGATCAAGAATATATAAGTTATGGCCGGACATGGCCAGAGGGACTCTTCCCCCAAATATCACCTGTATACTTAGCTAAGTAGTTGCCATCGTTGTTCCTTTGGTACCTGGTTCTTAGTTGACTCGTCTATTCCCGCCTTGCCCTAGGTTTTTCTATTTACGAGTTACGTAACGTGGGGAATTAAATGAGATGCGTCTTGAAGAGCGCTATGAATTGTAGCTTGGAATCTGACTCGGAGGCGGTATCGGTGCCAGAGCCCAGATGATTAACGTACGTTGTTACCCTTGAAAGGGCATCGGCAACATTCGACTTCCCTGGCTTGTATATTAGTTCGCAATTGTATTCTTCAATACGGGACTTCCAACGTCCCAACCCGGCACCATACAAATAAGACCGAAGATTATCTAAGGCCCACATTATGGCGAGCATTTCCTTTTCATTTGTGGCATAGTTTTCTTCCGTTTGAGTCAAGGAACTGGAAATATACGCTATTGGCCGATCTTTGCCAGCGTCTACTTGAGAAAGCACTGCCCCGATGGCGTAATTCGACGCGTCTGTAGTTAAGTGAAATGGTTTAGACCACAATCTCCTGCTCTACACTGCTCTATCCAATATAAGCTCTCAGCTGTACGGAAATGCAAAAAAGAGCCCCTTTGACATTATACAGCGGGCGCTATTAAGAATTCTTCTCACTGTCGCAAAAGCACCATGGTATGTTTGAAGCGATAACATACAGTGCGATCACGGCGTCTAGGTAGTATACGTATTAGATGAGATATCAAGGCTCAAAGCGATCCACCGGACTAAATTCATCATACATCTGAAGAATCTCACTCTTAACCTAACTCTAGTCTCAGACAGAACATGTCCACAACGGAACGACTTTCTAAGCCAGCAATAATGTAACGGGGCGCACGTGAGCAATAGGTGGCTGCTGCTTCTCGGCAGTGAGGAGGTGGTGGTCTTGCTACAGATTTCATAGATGCCTTTTATGACCCTAATACTTTTGTTCGCGTGAAAAACAAGCCTATCAAAAGCGTAAGTCTCTACTCATACCACAATCGGGAAGAGGGAATTCGGTTTCTCTAAGCCAAGTGAGATTTCAGTATGCCTCCGATAACTGAGGAGGTCTTTGGCCCGCCTATGATCATCATATCCTATTCCTTTTCAATTTGTTGATGACCCCTTCCTCAGATTTTTGCACGAGAACGCCTTACACACCTGATTTGCTTGCATCACAGTGTATAAAAAATAGTCTGCTAAACTCTTTCTCCCTTTTCTGACATAAAAAAATTCTTTTTATGCTTTAGCAGATCAGTGAGAGCGGCTCGGACTAAGGAAAAATGACTTACATGAATTTGAATGAATTTTCTGTACCACCCAGCCATTCCAAGAAAACGGCGCAGGGCCTTCATGGCCGATATTTTCTGTGGGTCAGTAAGTATAACACCCTCGCAAGCAATATGTCCCAAATACTTACCGCTTCGCATGCAAAACTAGGTATTTTCGACATTAAGGGTCAGACCAGCTGTTTTGACATAGCTTTCTATCAAACTTAGTACTCTCATGTGGGCCCCAAAACTCTCAGATACAATAAGCAGGTCGTCCAAGTACCCTAAAACCTCGTTCCTTAAATTACGAATTACCTTATCCATTAATCTTCCCGTTGTCGTGAGAACCGGGTTTCCCCAGAATAGTGAAGGCCGTTTAACTCGCGACGCCTTATCAAGGGGGATCTGCCATAATGCATCTTTAAGGTCGAGGCTGGATATAAACATAGCATTGGGAAGCCGGCCCAAAATAAAATTTATTTGCGGTAGCGGATATGCATCCCTTTTGGTAACTGCACTATCTTTTCGACTGTGTAAACAGAGACGTAATTTTCCTGGCTTCTGTATCAAAACCACTGGCGATTACCAGGCACTATCTGACTCTTATCTGACCCCCAAGCTCCACATCTGATCTACCTCTTCATATAGTAGTTTTTCAAACGATGGAGAAACGAGAATAAGGACTTTGTTTGACGGGCTTTGCGTCTTCAATGTCAATCGTGTGAGAAATAAGGCCGGTTTTGCCTAAACCACAAATAGCGAATAAGGGAAACAGCGCTGGTAGCGGTCGTTTGTATATCAGTTGTCGCTTATCTCCTAAGAGCGACTAATCGCGCAGGAGCGCTGTTTGATGGTTTTTACAGGGTTTACTTACTAGTAGTGAGATGCATAGAAATATTGCTCTGCTATTGCTACAGCTCTCACTTTTTCGAGAGCGGGAGCATAGCGACAACTGATGTCCAAGCGACCGCTACCTGCGCTCTTCCTTACTAAGAATGAAGCATTTCACCTTTGCCATCATGTGGGGCCTGCAACTCTTTTGTGATAGGCTGGTACAGTAAATCCTATGCAGATGTTGATAAAAGGTTATGCTTTAGCTCATAAAAACTTAGGCCTTTAATACAGCTAATCATCCGTGGCTAGACTTACCAAATTACAGCTTCTCCTAAGCGTAGTGAAATGCCGTACTTTGGAAGTTACCATGGAAAAATAGTGTATGGGCAAGCCAATGTTCCTCTGCTACTTCAGTTTAACGTAGTCGACTGACCTATTACTGATAATTTGGTTAGTCGTTTTTCCAATTCGCCAAATGGGTAAGTAAGCTATTGTTAGAATGAGTTTGTGAGCCCTACCTATGGTCATTATATCCTTTTCTTTTTTCATTTTTTGATGACCCCTTCTTAGGCCTTGATACCTTACTCTACAGTGGCTTCATGGTAACTGTGGCAAAAAATGGAAATGAGGAACAATAATATTCTTTAAAATACACATTTAAATCGGGGGCTATTAAATAAATGTTGGAATCGACATGCAGTAAAATATACTAGGGTAAATATAAATAAAAATTTAAAGACTATATATAATGGCTGTTGAGCAACTAAGAGTTTTTAATTGATATAGAATAAATAAGCCGTGGCAGTTCAATTTCCAAATTTTATTCTAAGTTCAACTCCACTCCGCGGCAAAACTTCGCCAAATGCAAGAGGTATAGCTTAAAAAACAAAACTTCTGCTAAAAGCTCCCAAAAGCGTATGCGCTATAAAATAACAGTAAAGCGCTGCGAAACTGGAAGAACTAAAACTAAATAGAAACTGTTGATAAGCCCGCCTCTTCTCATCCGTCTTTATCTTTGGCTGCTCCGCCCAACAATGCCAAAGTGCGATTAATAAAATGAACAGAAAATCATGACATTAAAATTAAAACAAGAGGAAACGCTATAGTCGAGGGCCGCGACTAAAAGATACCCGTTACTGTTTTACACAATTTCAAAATATTCATTTTGCTAGTTAAAATTCCCCAGGCCACCTATTGTCGGAGAAAGAATGTTGAGTAACTCATAGTGACGTCACTGCCAATGTGGGCCTTATAACTTAAATTTTTTCATAAATAGCAAAATAATGATCCGATTTAAAAAATCTTTGATAAATCGATAGATATTAACAGAAATAAGTTATTCAAGGTTAAACAAAGGCATTTATAATAATATTATAGACGCCACAGTTTTTCGCAATTTGTGAGCGTTAGAGTGGGCGTGGCAGGATACTGTAATAAACTTGCGCTGAGTAGGGACCTCAAGAATCTTCACGGTTAATCTCAACTTTGTATCTCTTATAGTTCCTGAGATCTCAGCGTTCATACGGACAGACGGACAGACAGACGGACATGGCTCAATCGTCTTCGCTATTCATCCTGATCAAGAATATATAAGTTATGGCCGGACATGGCCAGAGGGACTATTCCCCCAAATATCACCTGTATACTTAGCTAAGTAGTTGCCATCGTTGTTCCTTTGGTACCTGGTTCTTAGTTGACTCGTCTATTCCCGCCTTGCCCTAGGTTTTTCTATTTACGAGTTACGTAACGTGGGGAATTAAATGAGATGCGTCTTGAAGAGCGCTATGAATTGTAGCTTGGAATCTGACTCGGAGGCGGTATCGGTGCCAGAGCCCAGATGATTAACGTACGTTGTTACCCTTGAAAGGGCATCGGCAACATTCGACTTCCCTGGCTTGTATATTAGTTCGCAATTGTATTCTTCAATACGGGACTTCCAACGTCCCAACCCGGCACCATACAAATAAGACCGAAGATTATCTAAGGCCCACATTATGGCGAGCATTTCCTTTTCATTTGTGGCATAGTTTTCTTCCGTTTGAGTCAAGGAACTGGAAATATACGCTATTGGCCGATCTTTGCCAGCGTCTACTTGAGAAAGCACTGCCCCGATGGCGTAATTCGACGCGTCTGTAGTTAAGTGAAATGGTTTAGAAAAATTTGGAAATGCCAAAGCCTCTGAGGATGAAAGGATAGATTTTAAATCATTGAAGGCTTTCATCGCGGCCTCGTCGAGTTCAATGGGAACTTTTTTCGACTGTGACGACTTAAGCCTAGCGAACTCTCCTCGAGTCAAGTTAGTTAGTGGTTTAGCGACCGTTGCATAATCCTTAATAAATTTTCTGTAGTAAGATGTCATGCCGAGAAAACTCTTTAATTCCTTTACATTAGTAGGTGGTTTCATTGTGGTAACACCCTCTACTTTTTCCTCGTCTGCTTTGATACCATCTGCAGGTACTACATATCCTAAGAATTTAACATGAGTTGATAGGAAATTAGTTTTCTCTAAGTTGACCTGAAGTCTGGCTTTCTCGAGGTTCTTGAAGACAGCGCGCAGGTTTTGCCAGTGGCTATCATAGTCCTCGCTGAAGACTATTATGTCGTCGATGTACACGTAGCAAATTTTGCCAATATGTTCCCGTAACACATCGTCGATCATACTTTGAAACACCGCTGGGGCATTTTTCAACCTAAATGGAAGGCGAAGAAATTCGTACTTCCCATTCATTGTAGAGAATGCTGTTTTTGGGGTATCAGACTCCAACATATAAATCTGATGGAATCCCGAGGTTAAGTCGAGAGTAATGAAATATTTGGCTTTCCCTAGGCTTGCCAAAATGGAGTTTATGTCCGGTATAGGATAAGTGTCTGCAATCGTGACAGCTTTTAAGCGTTTAAAATCGATAACCATGCAGTATTGTTTCTCTTCGTTCGGTTTGGGTTTCTTTGGTACTACCCAGACCGGGGGGGACCGGGGGGTAGGATTTAAATTGGAGTTAGCGCTCGGTCTTCGTTTGATGCCACTGTCCTCTCCTTGACGCGAGTTAAAATTTGACCTATAACTTTGGCCTGATTGGTTTGACTCGTGCTTGATTGCTGCTCTAGCCCCCTTGGAGGGCTCTGTACGCTTTCGCTCGGAGCAAAGTTATGTCCTTAATTCATTTGTACCCTATGATTTAAATGTTTATAGTTGAACTGATGCGTGGGGAAACCTTGACCTTGGTGGCTTTGCCTAAAGGTTTGTCTAAAGAAAGGCACCCTTGGCGCAGGGTTCCTTTGTTCTATCTTTTGTAATTCTAGACGAATAGAGTATGCCTCGTGGACGTCTGCAGGCTCACGGAATATTATTAGCCTAAAAGCGTCCCCGTTTACTCCCCTAATAAAGGTATTAAGAGCTTTGTCCCTTTGACCGGCAAGAAAAGCATCGGTTACTCTCATGCTCTTAATTTTATTCATTTTAAGCGAGACATGATTATTAATCCTAAGGTAGAAGTCGTCCAGTTTTTGGCTTCCCTGGGTCATTTGAGCTAGTTCGAACTCTACCGTACCGACATCTCGTTTATCGGCAAGGTGTAATGCCAATACCCGTTTGACCTCTGTCCAACCGTCATCCCGCACGTTATAGGCATTGAGTGCCATGTCAGAGTTGCCCCTAATTTTTTGTCTAATCTGAATAAGGGCTGACCTATATAGCGGTTTCTCCCGAACGACCTCGAAATCGTTAACAATGGAGTTGTATTTCTCTGAATCTCCCTCGAAAGTCACAAGCTCCCTTACGCAATCCGGTACGGCCGAAGTCTCCTTGAGTTCGTATTCCGTACGCGGACGCATTTATGGTAGCGGTATCTCCTGTACTGGGTTGCTCCGGTCGAAGTCAGTTTTTAAAACGTTCACCCTATTCTCTATTTTCCTAACCTCTTCCTTCATGCCCATCATCTGAGTGGATAAGGACGTGATGGTAGCATCAAGACGTTTCAAAACTTCTTTCATTTCCTGCATTTTTAAGGTTAAATTTCCTCATCCTATATAAAATTCTACTTTATTTGATTTCACTATTAAAATTAAGAGACGTGCGTATAAAGAATCGTTTCACTTACCATCAGTATTTTCCTTCTTTTTTGTTGTTGGGTGGTTTTAATGTTTCAGTGTTTCAATGTTTCAATGTTTCAAAGTCCTCTGTTTTCTGTCTTACAGGATTATTACTCTAAAATTCGATTAAAATTAGTATTTGTGTCATTTATTTGTTCAAAAAGGAATTGCATGGAAATTTCCGTTTGGGCGTTGTGGTTTTTTTTTTTAAATTCATGATTTTTCTCTTTGGATTTTGTGTAACTGTGTTTATCGGCGCGGTTGTCCGTATTTATCTGTTTTGGTATTGCGCCTACTAAGGTACGGTTGCCACACAATCCACTGGGCAGCTTTTTTGAATGCATTCTACATCCGTTAGCCCTTCCAGCAGTTTGCCAATTTTTTATATTATATTTATATATTTTTTTCTTCAAAATAAGTTTATAAAATTGCCGATCGCAAATTAATTGCCGCAGCGGTTATCTGTGTTTATTTAAATTAAATTGCATTTTTCACACTCGCGAATAAGCTACCCAATGGTGTGAGCTTATCGCCGCAGTGGACTTTTGCTTCTTTTTTTATGTTACTTAGTGTTTTGTGCTCGCGAATATGCCGCGTCACACGGTATGTGGACAAATCGCCGCGACAGGTACTAAGTTATTCACAATTCAATTCTTAATTTTCTTTTATTTCCACAATTCACATTCTTCTCTTTATCCTTTGTTTCTTGTGAACTTTGGGAGTACCTTTTGTATTTATTTGTTTGAACTCTGTTTTTTTGACTGGTATAGGACTTTTCTGCTAAGCGAAGTGATCGTGGCAAGAGCTCAAACCGAAGAGTCGCGCTCTTCAACCGGACCACACTCGACAGTTGCGCTCTCGCTCTCAGAGCCAATACTTCGAATACCAGGAATTTATCAACTTCTGGAATTGTAGCAACAGCCTCGATGCTCGCCAATCAAGACAACACTTCCTAGAATTCGACAATTACAAGGACTGTGTCAGGTCTCATTTTTCATTCTTACTGTGTGCGCATATTTTGGCAATTCTGCATGTAATTATTTATTGAAAGAAAAAAAATAGGTTTTTCATTGCAAGCCTGTCAAAGAATTTTTGTTTAACTTTAGTTTCCGTGTATTTTATTTGCTTTTTGGCACTAGGCGCGGTGGTCCGTATTGGCCTGAGCATACTCAGGTACGGTTGCACACACAGTCCAATAAGCAGCCTTTTTGGGCGCATTCCACACCTCTTAGCGTTTCTAGCAGACTGCCATACCATTTAATTAGTTTTTTTTGTTATTTTGTTTGCCGCTCGAAGTCCGTTTTTAAAACGTTCACCCTATTCCCTATTTTCCTAACCTCTTCCTTCATGCCCATCATCTGAGTGGATAAGGCCGTGATGGTAGCATCAAGACGTTTCAAAACTTCTTTCATTTCCTACATTTTTAAGCTTAAATTTCCTTACGGGTTTTTTACTTTATTTAATTCTGGGTCGAAGCAGGGAATTTAGCAACAGTTTTTTTGTATATAAAATTCTACTTTATTTGATTTCACTATTAAAATTAAGAGACGTGCGTATAAAGAATCGTTTCACTTACCATTAGTATTTTCCTTCTTTTTTGTTGTTGCGTGATTTTAATGTTTCAGTGTTTCAATGTTTCAAAGTCCTCTGTTTTCTGTCTTACAGGATTATTATTCTAAAATTAGATTAAAATTAGTTTTTGTGTCATTTATTTGTTCAAAAAGAAATTGCATGGAAATTTCCGTTTGGGCGCTGTGGGTTTTTTTTTTGAAATTCATGATTTTTCTCTTTGGATTTTGTGTAACTGTGTTTATCGGCGCGGTGGTCCGTATTTATCTGTTTTGGTATTGCGCCTACTAAGGTACGGTTGCCACACAATCCACTGGGCATTTTTTTTGAATTCATTCTACATGCATTAGCCCTTCCAGCAGATTGCCACTTTTTATACCCGTTACTCGTAGAGTAAAAGGGTATACTAGATTCGTTGAAAAGTAAGTAACAGGTAGAAGGAAGTGTTTGCGACCCAGTAAAGTATATATATTCTTGATCAGGATCAACAGCGAAGTCGATTGAGCCATGTCCGTCTGTCCGTTCGTCCGTCCGTCCGTCCGTCCGTATGAACGCTGAGATCTTAGCTTAGGAACTATAACAGATAGATATAACAGGTAGATAGATATAACAGTTGAGATTAACCATGAAGATTTTTGCGGTCCCGGGACAGCGCAAGTTTATTACAGCATCCTGCCATGCCCACTCTAACGCCCACAAATCGCAAAAAACTTAAATTGCTGAAATCTCAGGAACTATTGGAGCTAGAAAGTTGAAATTCAGAAAGTATAATCATTAGATACCAGCTCATCTTATAGTAGTTCTACTATCCGGCCACATCCACCCATACGCCCACAAGGATCGGATTTTCTACAAAAACTGATATCTCGGTAACTATAACAGATAGAAAGTTCGGATTAAGCATGTAGGTTTTAATAATGCTCCCAATGCGAATTGTTTTTTTTCAGATCGAGCCACTCCCACTCTAACGCCCACAAAACCCGAAATACCAGAAATGCAAAAATCTCGAAAACTATATGAACTACAAAATTTTGCTTAGGAACACGTATTTAAGAGATGCCTCTGCAACTTGCCACGAAGTTGCATCTGGTCACGCCCACTCTATAGCCCACAAACCGCGGAGTACTGTGGCGTCTATAATATTATTATGAATGCCTTCGTTTGACCTTGTAATACTTATTTCTGGTAATATCGATTTACCAAAGATTTTTCAAATCCGAACATTATTTCGCTATTTATAAAGAAATTAAGATTATAAGGCCTCACATGGGCACTGACGTCACTGTAAGCATACTCAACATACTTCCTCTGACAATAGGTGGCGCTTTGTGAATTTCCACTAGCAAAATAAAATTTTAAAATTTTGTCGCTGTTGCTTGTTTTTTCTTCTCTTTTTTAGCCCTAGAGAACTCTCCTGGAGTCAAGTTAGTTAGTGGTTTCGGGACCTTTGCATAATCCCTAAGGTTTTGCCAGTGGCTATCATAGTCCTCACTGAAGACTATTATGTCGTCGATGTACACGTAGCAAATTTTGCCAATATGTTCCCGTAACACATTGTCGATTATTCTTTAAAACACTGTTGGGGCATTTTTCAAACCAAAATTCGTACTTCCCATTCATTGTAGAGAATGCTGTTTTTGTGGTATCAGACTCCAACATATAAATCTGATGGAATCCCGAGGTTAAATCGAGAGTAGTGAAATATTTGGCTCCCTAGGTTTGCCAAAATGGAGTTTATGTCCGGTATAGGATAAGTGCCTACAATCGTGACAGGGTTTAAGCGTTAAAAATCGATAATCATGCGGTATTGTTTGTCTCCGTTCGGTTTGGGTTTCTTTGGTACTACCCACACCCGGGGAGTTATAGGGACTTTTAGATGGTTTGATGATCCCATTCCGTAAGAGGTCTTCTATCTGTCTATCCTCTCATGTTGGTAGGGTAGGGATAGCTCTTTGTGTATATAGGGTCTGAGGTGCTTGTGCGAATCTCAGCCCTAACGCTCGTGTCTACGGATTCTCCATGTAAGAGTGGCTTGAAGATTTTGAAATATTCGCTTATAAGAGCGTTTAAAGCTTCCTTTGCGGACACACGGTTTATCTAACAATAGGTGTACATTTAAGGATTTCTTAGCAAGAAGGGGAGTCTTAATATCGGGTGATATTGTCAAGAGGTCGATTTTCCTGTCGATCAGGACTTTTAAAGTTCTTAGGGTGCCGTCTCCTATGATGCCGTCAAATGATGTTAGTCCGGGAAGGACAAAAAGGTGAGAACGGTATCGTTCTCAATCGGCTTAAAAAATTGTCCAGTTATACAATGTGTTATTGTAACATTACCCCCAGCGTACTGAACGACAAACGGTGTTGGTAATGCTGTAGAGCCGGCGGAGTTCTTGGGGCTTATAAAATTATTGTTAGTACCGGTGTCAATATGAAATTGCAGCTTGGCCCCTGTTTTAGTCCCATACTCTATGTATGGTATACTAGAGAGGCGTCGGTCATAAAATGTTGTTCACCATCGTCAATAAACTGTATCTCCACCAAGTGAGACCAATGTTTTACCCCTTGCGATGAGTGTTCCAACTCCTCCCCCTCATCACTAGAATGTTGTTGATAGCATTCATTGGGAGCGGGGTCTGATGATGGAGTAGATTGGATATGGTAGAGCCTTTGAGCTTTACGGAAGAGATTGGAGTTAGCGCTCGGGCTTCGTTTGATGCCACAGGCCTCTCCTTGACGCGAGTAAAAATTTGACCTATAACTTTGGCCTGATTGGTTTGACTCGTGCTTGATTGCTGCTCTAGCCCCTGGAATTTTGGGGGGCTCTGTACGCTTTCTTTCAGAGCAAAGTTATGTCCTTAATTCATTTGTACCCTATGGTTTAAATGGTTATAGTTGAACTGATGCGTCTGGGGAAACCTTGTTGCGATAGGTCTATAGGTCTTTGGTGACTTTGGCTAAAGGTCTGCCTAAAGAAAGGCACCCTTGGCGCAGGGTTCCTTTGTTCTATCTTTTGTAATTCTAGACGAATAGAGTATGCCTCGTGGACGTATGCAGGCTCACGGAATATTATTAGCCTAAAAGCGTCCCCGTTTACTCCCCTAATAAAGGTATTAAGAGCTTTGTCCCTTTGACCGGCAAGAAAAGCATCGGTTACTCTCATGCTCTTAATTTTATTCATTATAAGCGAGACATGATTATTAATCCTAAGGTAGAAGTCGTCCAGTTTTTGGCTTCCCTGGGTCATTTGAGCTAGTTCGAACTCTACCGTACCGACATCTCGTTTATCGGCAAGGTGTAATGCCAATACCCGTTTGACTTCTGTCCAACCGTCATCCCGCACGTTATAGATATTGAGTGCCATGTCAGCGTTGCCCCTTATTTTTTATCTAGTCTGAATAAGGACTGACCTATATAGGGGTTTCTCCCGAACGACCTCGAAATCGTTAACAATGGAAATGTATTTCTCTGAATCTCCCTCGAAAGTCACAAGCTCCCTTACGCAATCCGGTACGGCCGAAGTCTCCTTGAGTTCGTATTCCGTACGCGGACGCATTTATGGTAGCGGTATCTCCTGTACCGGGTTGCTCCGGTCGAAGTCAGTTTTTAAAACGTTCACCCTATTCTCTTTTTTCCTAACCTCTTCCTTCATGCCCATCATCTGAGTGGATAAGGCCGTGATGGCCGAGACGTTTCAAAACTTCTTTCATTTCCTACATTTTTAAGGTTAAATTTCCTTACGGGTTTTTTACTTTATTTAATTCTGGGTCGAAGCAGGGAATTTAGCAACAGTTTTTTTGTATATAAAATTCTACTTTATTTGATTTCACTATTAAAATTAAGAGACGTGCGTATAAAGAATCGTTTCACTTACCATTAGTATTTTCCTTCTTTTTTGTTGTTGCGTGGTTTTAATGTTTCAGTGTTTCAATGCTTCAAAGTCCTCTGTTTTCTGTCTTACAGGATTATTATTCTAATTCTGTAAGACAGATTTGATTAAAATTAGTATTTGTGTCATTTATTTGTTCAAAAAGGAATTGCATGGAAATTTCCGTTTGGGCGTTGTGGATTTTTTTTTTGAAATTCATGATTTTTCTCTTTGGATTTTGTGTAACTGTGTTTATCGGCGCGGTGGTCCGTATTTATCTGTTTTGGTATTGCGCCTACTAAGGTACGGTCGCCACACAATCCACTGGGCAGCTTGCCACTTTTTATACCCGTTACTCGTAGAGTAAAGGGTATACTAGATTCGTTGAAAAGTAAGTAACAGGTAGAAGGAAGTGTTTGCGACCCAGTAAAGTATATATATTCTTGATCAGGATCAACAGCGAAGTCGATTGAGCCATGTCCGTCTGTCCGTTCGTCCGACCGTCCGTCCGTCCGTCGTCCGTATGAACGCTGAGATCTTAGCTTAGGAACTATAACAGATAGATATAACAGATAGATAGATATAACAGTTGAGATTAACCATGAAGATTTTTGCGGTCCCGGGACAGCGCAAGTTTATTACAGCATCCAGCCACGCCCACTCTAACGCCCACAAATCGCAAAAAACTTAAATTGCTGAAATCTCAGGAACTATTGGAGCTAGAAAGTTGAAATTCAGAAAGTTTAATCATTAGATGCCAGCGCATCTTATAGTAGTTCTACTATCCGGCCACATCCACCCATACGCCCACAAGGATCGGATTTTCTAGAAAACCTGATATCTCGGTAACTATAAGAGATAGAAAGTTCGGATTAAGTATGTAGGTTTTAATAATGCTCCCAATGCGAATTGTATTTTTCAGATCAAGCCACTCCCACTCTAACGCCCACAAAACCCGAAATACCAGAAATGCAAAAATCTCGAAAACTATATGAACTACAAAATTTTGCTTAGGAACACGTATTTAAGAGATGCCTCTGCAACTTGCCACGAAGTTGCATCTGGCCACGCCCACTCTAGAGCCCACAAACCGCGGAGTACTGTGGCGTCTATAATATTATTATGAATGCCTTCGTTTGACCTTGTAATACTTATTTCTGGTAATATCTATCGATTTACCAAAGATTTTTCAAATCCGAACATTATTTCGCTATTTATAAAGAAATTAAGATTATAAGGATTATATGGGCTGTCAGAATTTTATTAGAAGTCTGCTAAATAGTTATATGTTGATTTTTATATTTTTTTAAAACACCAAGAAAATTTTGTTGAAGTTTTTTTTTCAATTTCAAATAAGACCTTGTATCAATAAAATAAAATTTATTCATAAGGATTATTCTATAGAAATAAATAATAATATTATTTAAAATTAAAGGGAATTTGTAATGTTCCCACGGCTAAGTAGCGCGGACTTATTTTCTTTATTTGGCGATAATTCGGACAAATTGCCAACTCACATTTCGTATGTTTTAATTGTTGCTGCCGCTGTCGTCCCTGCCGTTGTCGTCGCCGTTGACGTCGCTGTTGTCCTCTCCTGGGGTCAAGTTAGTTAGTGGTTTCTAGCGCTTCTTCTCAACCCCATTCTGGCCTATACCATTTTTATCTACAACCCACGTAGGGTTGTTATATGGGGACCTGGATGGCCCTGTTACGCCGTCTGCTAGAAGTTGTTTAGTCTCTGCATTGGCGAATTCGTTTACACCCATGGGGTGAGGGTACGACTTGGAGAACACCGGTTCCCCCTTAATTTTTTATTGTTGCTACAGTGTTTATATTAAATGGAAGTGCTTCGTCTGGATCAGCGAAGAATGCCTTCGTTTGACCTTGTAATACTTATTTCTAGTAATATCTATCGATTTACCAAAGATTTTTCAAATCCGAACATTATTTCGCTATTTATAAAGAAATTAAGATTATAAGGCCTCACATGGGCAGTGACGTCACTATAAGCATACTCAACATACTTCCTCTGACAATAGGTGGCGCTTTGTGAATTTCCACTAGCAAAATAAAATTTTAAAATTTTGTAAAACAGTAGCGGGTATCTTATAGTCGCGGAACTCGACTATAGCGTTTCCTCTTGTTTTTTTTGAGACGTCATCAATAGCCCTTTGGAAGATGCTTGGGGCGTTGTTAAGTCCAAATGCCATTCTACAAAATTCGTATTTGCCATTATTTATGAAGACAGCTGTTTTTCGCCTGGCCTTTTCCGCCAGCTCTATCTGGAAGCCTGATTTGAGGTCGAGTGTACTGAAATACTGTGACTCGCCCATATTCGACAGAATTGTCTAAATTGTAGGGATAGGATGTCTATCGTCTACTGTTTTTTGGTTTGATTTTCTGAAGTCGATAACTAATCGCTTCTTCTCAACCCCATTCTGGCCTATACCATTTTTATCTACAACCCACGTAGGGTTGTTATATGGGGACCTGGATGGCTACAGTGTTTATATTAAATGGAAGTGCTTCGTCTGGATCAGCGAAGGATTAATGATTTTTAATAATCCTTTTATCAAAGGTGGCTTTAATTGCCACGTGGAAATAAATTTTGATAAAGTGGACGTTTTCTACCCTTGTGAATCGGATTTTTTCGTCTCCGTTGTTTGTGTGAAGAACATTCCCGGTAAAATCGAGTTTCGCATTCGCTTGTTTAAGCAAGTCGAGGCCGATAATACCATTTTAAGGTTAGGTTAAGGCTTGTCATAATCTTCGTCGTCAGAATTTTCCTCTGGCATTATGTTGATCTTTTGTTGCCTAGTTGACTGCCCTTTTTGGCATGCTATGGGCCGAGTAAATAGCCTTCTAGAGGTGGGGTCGGCCTTCATTGGCTCTTGTGCTGGTTGACCCTGGTAAATTCCTGAGCTTATGTGTGGTAAGTGTGGAAAGCGACAGCTATGAATGCATGTAAAGCGTCATTTCTGTGCTGCTCATTTAGGATGGCCGCTGTGGTTGCGTCATAATTGATTTGTTTGCAATAATCGTTAGCTTCCGTTATATTTCGTCATAGTATTTGAGGAGTGGTAGCTCTCCCTGTCTTGAGAGACTTAATTCCTGTTTGATAACGTGCGTCGGAGTTTTGTCCGCGTACGTGAAATCTAGGCGTGCCAGTATTGCATAAAAATTAAATACTGTATTAAAGGAGGATAACATTGCAGCTGCTGGTCCTCTTACTTAATTTTTAATATACCGACGACTACTACCGTCGTATGGTTCAAATGCTTCATAGGCCGCGGTGGTGGCTTGCCTCCAGGAGATATAACTTTCCTGCCTACCGGCAAATTCTGGACCCGACTTGACCATATCAAGGGGTTCGTTGCACTGTATTTCTGGCTTTAATTCGATTTCCTGAAATGTTTGAATTTGTGGGGTGCTATCTTTTGTTTTGAGTAAGTTTAACTCCCCCATAACTGCATCTAATTTTTATCGATTAGCTCTTGTTGTTTTTGGAGTTCGTTGTCTATGGCGGCCTCCATGCTTGCGATCTGTTCCGGCTGCATTTTAAGCGGCTGTGGGTTTGTAGCGATAAGGGTACTAGGTCGAATAAATGCCGCCCTACAAGTGGATGGTTGGCAATATGTCTAAGTTTCTTGTTCCTGCTGATCTCTCTGTCTTTCTACTTTTGTTTCTAAACGTGTTTTATACTTTGCAATAACTTCGTCGTCTGACGTGGGTTCTTTGTTGGTTCGGTACATGGGGTCGTTACTAAGTTAAAAAAAAAATAAGTCCATGGGCTGTCAGAATTTTATTAGAAGTCTGCTAAATAGTTATATATTGATTTTTATATTTTTTTAAAACACCAGGAGATATAACTTTCCTGCCTACCGGCACCCGACTTGACCATATCAAGGGGTTCGTTGCACTGTATTTCTGGCTTTAATTCGATTTCCTGAAATGTTTGAATTTGTGGGGTGCTATCTTTTGTTTTGAGTAAGTTTAACTCCCCCATAACTGCATCTAATTTTTATCGATTAGCTCTTGTTGTTTTTGGAGTTCGTTGTCTATGGCGGCCTCCATGCTTGCGATCTGTTCCGGCTGCATTTTAAGCGGCTGTGGGTTTCTACTTTTATTTCTAAACGTGTTTTATACTTTGCAATAACTTCGTCGTCTGACGCGGGTTCTTTGATGGTTCGGTACATGGGGTCGTTACTAAGTTTAAAAAAAAATAAGTCCATGGGCTGTCAGAATTTTATTAGAAGTCTGCTAAATAGTTATATATTGATTTTTATATTTTTTCAAAACACCAAGAAAATTTTGTTGAAGTTTTTTTTTTCAATTTCAAATAAGACCTTGATGGCTTTCTTTAAATATCAATAAAATAAAATTTATTCATAAGGATTTTTCGATAGAAATAAATAATGATATTATTTAAAATTAAAGGGAATTTGTAATGTTCCCACGGCTAAATAGCGCGGACTTATTTTCTTTATTTGGCGATAATTCAGACAAATTGCCAACTCACATTTCGTATGTTTTAATTGTTGCTGCCGCTATCGTCCCTGCCGTTGTCGTCGCCGTTGAAGTCGCTGTTGTCCTCTCCTGGAGTCAAGTTAGTTAGTGATTTCGCGACCTTTGCATAATCCTTAAGGTTTTGCCAGTGGCTATCATAGTCCTCACTGAAGACTATTATGTCGTCGATGTACACGTAGCAAATTTTGCCAATATGTTCCCGTAACACATTGTCGATTATTCTTTGAAACACTGTTGGGGCATTTTTCAAACCAAAATTCGTACTTCCCATTCATTGTAGAGAATGCTGTTTTTGGGGTATCAGACTCCAACATATAAATCTGATGGAATCCCGAGGTTAAATCGAGAGTAGTGAAATATTTGGCTCCCTAGGTTTGCCAAAATGGAGTTTATGTCCGGTATAGGATAAGTGCCTGCAATCTTGACAGGGTTTAAGCGTTAAAAATCGATAATCATGCGGTATTGTTTGTCTCCGTTCGGTTTGGGTTTCTTTGGTACTACCCACACCCGGGGAGTTATAGGGACTTTTAGATGGTTTGATGATCCCATTCCGTAAGAGTTCTTCTATCTGTCTATCCTCTTATATGGGTAGGGTAGGGATAGCTCTTTGTGTATATAGGGTCTGAGGTGCTTGTGCGAATCTCAGCCCTAACGCTCGTGTCTACGGATTCTCCATGTGAGAAGATTTTGAAATATTCGGTTATAAGAGCGTTTAAAGCTTCCTTTGCGGACTCACGGTTTATCTAACAATAGGTGTACATTTAAGGATTTCTTAGCAAGAAGGGGAGTCTTAATATCGGGTGATATTGTCAAGAGGTCGATTTTCCTGTCGATTAGGGCTTTTAAAGTTCTTAGGGTGCCGTCTCCTATGATGCCGTCAAATGATGTTAGTCCGGGAAGGACAAAAAGGTGAGAAAGGTATCGTTCTCAATCGGCTTAAAAAATTGTCCAGTTATACAATGTGTTATTGTTACATTACCCCCCGCGTACTGAACGACAAACGGTGTTGGTAATGCTGTAGAGCCGGCGGAGTTCTTGGGGCTTATAAAATTATTGTTAGTACCGGTGTCTATATGAAATTGCAGCTTGTCCCCTGTTTTAGTCCCATACTCTATGTATGGTATACTAGAGAGGCGTCGGTCATAAAATTTTGTTCACCATCGTCAATACACTGTATCTCCTCCAAGTGAGACAAATGTTTTACCCCTTGCGATGAGTGTTCCAACTCCTCCCCCTCATTACTAGAATGTTGTTGATAGCATTCATTGGGAGCGGGGTCTGATGATGGAGTAGATTGGATATGGTAGAGCCTTTGAGCTTACGGAAGATATTTAAATTGGAGTTAGCGCTCGGGCTTCGTTTGATGCCACAGGCCTCTCCTTGACGCGAGTAAAAATTTGACCTATAACTTTGACCTGATTGGTTTGACTCATGCTTGATTGCTGCTCTAGCCCCCTGGAATCTTGGAAGGCTCTGTACGCTTTCGCTCGGAGCAAAGTTATGTCCTTAATTCATTTGTACCCTATGGTTTAAATGGTTATAGTTGAACTGATGCGTCTGGGGAAACCTTGTTGCGATAGGTCTATAATTTGACTTTGGTGACTTTGGCTAAAGGTCTGCCTAAAGAAAGGCGCCCTTGGCACAGGGTTCCTTGGTTCTATCTTTTGTAATTCTAGACGAATAGAGTATGCCTCGTGGACGTCTGCAGGCTCACGGAATATTATTAGCCTAAAAGCGTCCCCGTTTACTCCCCTAATAAAGGTATTAAGAGCTTTGTCCCTTTCACCGGCAAGAAAAGCATCGGTTACTCTCATGCTCTTAATTTTATTCATTATAAGCGAGACATGATTATTAATCCTAAGGTAGAAGTCGTCCAGTTTTTGGCTTCCCTGGGTCATTTGATCTAGTTCGAACTCTACCGTACCGACATCTTGTTTATCGGCAAGGTGTAATGCCAATACCCGTTTGACCTCTGTCCAACAGTCAACCGCCAATTATTAAAATTAAGAGACGTGCGTATAAAGAATCGTTTCACTTGCCCTCAGTATTTTCCTTCTTTTTTTGTTGCGTGGTTTTAATGTTTCAGTGTTTCAATGTTTCAATGTTTCAAAGTCCTCTGTTTTTTGTCTTACAGGATTATTATTCTAAAATTAGATTAAAATTAGTATTTGTGTCATTTATTTGTTCAAAAAGGAATTGCATGGAAATTTCCGTTTGGGCGTTGTGGTTTTTTTTTTTAAATTCATGATTTTTCTCTTTGGATTTTGTGTAACTGTGTTTATCGGCGCGGTTGTCCGTATTTATCTGTTTTGGTATTGCGCCTACTAAGGTACGGTTGCCACACAATCCACTGGGCAGCTTTTTTGAATGCATTCTACATCCGTTAGCCCTTCCAGCAGTTTGCCAATTTTTTATATTATATTTATATATTTTTTTCTTCAAAATAAGTTTATAAAATTGCCGATCGCAAATTAATTGCCGCAGCGGTTATCAGTGTTTATTTAAATTAAATTGCATTTTTCACACTCGCGAATAAGCTACCCAATGGTGTGAGCTTATCGCCGCAGTGGACTTTTGCTTCTTTTTTTATGTTACTTAGTGTTTTGTGCTCGCGAATATGCCACGTCACACGGTATGTGGACAAATCGCCGCGACAGGTACTAAGTTATTCACAATTCAATTCTTAATTTTCTTTTATTTCCACAATTCACATTCTTCTCTTTATCCTTTGTTTCTTGTGAACTTTGGGAGTACCTTTTGTATTTATTTGTTTGAACTCTGTTTTTTTGACTGGTATAGGACTTTTCTGCTAAGCGAAGTGATCGTGGCAAGAGCTCAAACCGAAGAGTCGCGCTCTTCAACCGGACCACTTTCGACAGTTGCGCTCTCGCTCTCAGAGCCAATACTTCGAATACCAGGACTTTATCAACTTCTGGAATTGTAGCAACAGCCTCGATGCTCGCCAATCAAGACAACACTTCCTAAAATTCGACAATTACAAGGACTGTGTCATGTCTCATTTTTCATTCTTACTGTGTGCGCATTTTTTGGCAATTCTGCATGTAATTATTTATTGAAAGAAAAAAAATAGGTTTTTCTTTGCAAGCCTGTCAAAGAATTTTTGTTTAACTTTAATTTCCGTGTATTTTATTTGCTCTTTGGCACTAGGCGCGGTGGTCCGTATTGGCCTGAGCATACTCAGGTACGGTTGCACACACAGTCCAATAGGGAGCCTTTTTGGGCGCATTCCACACCTCTTAGCGTTTCTAGCAGACTGCCACACACCATTTTATTAGTTTTTTTTGTTATTTTGTTTGCCGCTCGCAAATTAATTGCCGCTCGAAGTCAGTTTTTAAAACGTTCACCCTATTCCCTATTTTCCTAACCTCTTCCTTCATGCCCATCATCTGAGTGGATAAGGCCGTGATGGTAGCATCAAGACGTTTCAAAACTTCTTTCATTTCCTACATTTTTAAGGTTAAATTTCCTTACGGGTTTTTTACTTTATTTAATTCTGGGTCGAAGCAGGGAATTTAGCAACAGTTTTTTTGTATATAAAATTCTACTTTATTTGATTTCACTATTAAAATTAAGAGACGTGCGTATAAAGAATCGTTTCACTTATCATCAGTATTTTCCTTCTTTTTTGTTGTTGCGGGGTTTTAATGTTTCAGTTTTTCAATGTTTCAATGTTTTAAAGTCCTCTGTTTTCTGTCTTACAGGATTATTATTCTAAAATTAGATTAAAATTAGTATGTGTGTCATTTATTTGTTCAAAAAGGAATTGCATGGAAATTACCGTTTGGGCTTTTTTTGTGAAGGAAGTGTTTGCGACCCAATAAAGTATATATATTCTTGATCAGGATCAACAACGAAGTCGATTGAGCCATGTCCGTCTGTCCGTCCGTCCGTCCGTCCGTCCGTCCGTATGAACGCTGAGATCTTAGGAACCAAAACAATTAGATATAACAGATAGATAGATATAACAGTTGAGATTAACCATGAAGATTTTTGCGGTCCCGGGACAGCGCAAGTTTATTACAGCATCCAGCCACGCCCACTCTAACGCCCACAAATCGCAAAAAACTTAAATTGCTGAAATCTCAGGAACTATTGGAGCTAGAAAGTTGAAACGAGCATCGAGCGCATCTTATAGTGGTTCTACTATCCGGCCTCATCCACCCATACGCCCACAAGGATCGGATTTTCTACAAAAACTGATATCTCGGTAACTATAACAGATAGAAAGTTCGGATTAAGCATGTAGGTTTTAATAATGCTCCCAATGCGAATTGTTTTTTTCAGATCAAGCCACTCCCACTCTAACGCCCACAAAACCCGAAATACCAGAAATGCAAAAATCTCGAAAACTATATGAACTACAAAATTTTGCTTAGGAACACGTATTTAAGAGATGCCTCCGCAACTTGCCACGAAGTTGCATCTCATCCACGCCCACTCTATAGCCCACAAATCGCGGAGTACTGTGGCGTCTATAATATTATTATGAATTCCTTCGTTTGACTTTGTATTACTTATTTCTGGTAATATCTATCGATTTACCAAAGATTTTTCAAATCGGAACATTATTTCGCCATTTATAAAGAAATTAAGATTATAAGGCCTCACATGGGCAGTGACGTCACTATAAGCATACTCAACATACTTCCTCTGACAATAGGTGACGCTTTGTGAACGGTAACGGGTATCTTATAGTCGCGGCACTCGGCTATAGCGTTTCCTCTTGTTTTTTTGAGAATATTATAACGTCGTCTACATAAACGTAGCATAGTTTTTTGATTCCCTCTCTAAGGACGTCATCGATAGCCCTTTGGAAGATGCTTGGGGCGTTTTTAAGTCCAAATGACATTCTACAAATATCGTATTTGCCATTATTTATAAAGACAGCTGTTTATCGCCTGGCCTTTTCCGCCAGCTCTATCTGGAAGCCTGATTTGAGGTCGAGTGTAGTGAAATACTGCGACTCGCCCATATTCGACAGAATTGTCTAAATTGTAGGGATAGGATGTCTATCGTCTACTGTTTTCTGGTTTGATTTTCTGAAGTCGATAACTAATCGCTTCTTCTCAACCCCATTCTGGTCTATACCATTTTTATCCACAACCCACGTAGGGTTGTTATTTGGGGACCTGGATGGCCCTGTTACGCCGTCTGCTAGAAGTTGTTTAGTCTCTGCATTGGCGAATTCGGTTACACCCATGGGGTGAGGGTACGACTTGGAGAACACCGGTTCCCCCTTAATTTTTTATTATTGCTACAGTGTTTATATTAAATGGAAGTGCTTCGTCTGGATCAGCGAAGGATTTATGATTTTTAACAATCCTTTTATCAAAGATGGCTTTAATTGCCACGTGGAAATAAATTTTGATAAAGTGGACGTTTTCTACCCTAGTGAATCGGATTTTTTCGTCTCCGTTGTTTGTGTGAAGAACATTCCCGGTAAAATCGAGTTTCGCATTCGCTTGTTTAAGCAAGTCGAGGCCGATAATACCATTTTAAGGTTAGGTTAAGGCTTGTCATAATCTTCGTCGTCACAATTTTCCTCTGGCATTATGTTGATCTTTTGTTGCCTAGTTGACTGCCCTTTTTGGCATGCTGTGGGCCGAGTAAATAGCCTTCTAGAGGTGGGGTCGACCTTCATTGGCTCAGGTGCTGGTTGACCCTGATAAATTCCTGAGTTTATGTGTGGTAAGTGTGGAAAGCGACAGCTATGAATGCATGTAAAGCGTCATTTCTGTGCTGCTCATTTAGGATGGCCGCTGTGGTTGCGTCATAATTGATTTGTTTGCAATAAGCGTTAGCTTCCGTTATATTTCGTCATAGTATTTGAGGAGTGGTAGCTCTCCCTGTCTTGAGAGACTTAATTCCTGTTTGATAACGTGCGTCGGAGTTTTGTCCGCGTACGTGAAATCTAGGCGTGCCAGTATTGCATAAAAATTAAATACTGTATTAAAGGAGGATAACATTGCAGCTGCTGGTCCTCTTACTTAATTTTTTAATATACCGACGACTACTACCGTCGTATGGTTCAAATGCTTCATAGGCCGCGGTGGTGGCTTGCCTCCAGGAGATATAACTTTCCTGCCTACCGGCAAATTCTGGACCCGACTTGACCATATCAAGGGGTTCGTTGCACTGTATTTCTGGCTTTAATTCGATTTCCTGAAATGTTTGAATTTGTGGGGTGCTATCTTTTGTTTTGAGTAAGTTTAACTCCCCCATAACTGCATCTAATTTTTATCGATTAGCTCTTGTTGTTTTTGGAGTTCGTTGTCTATGGCGGCCTCCATGCTTGCGATCTGTTCCGGCT
The DNA here is from genome assembly GCF_018153835.1 of Drosophila eugracilis. Taxonomy (NCBI): domain Eukaryota; kingdom Metazoa; phylum Arthropoda; class Insecta; order Diptera; family Drosophilidae; genus Drosophila; species Drosophila eugracilis. The sequence continues at coordinate 63,040 of NW_024573428.1, forward strand.
GCATTTTAAGCGGCTGTGGGTTTGTAGCGATAAGGGTACTAGGTCGAATAAATGCCGCCCTACAAGTGGATGGTTGGCAATATGTCTAAGTTTCTTGTTCCTGCTGATCTCTCTGTCTTTCTACTTTTATTTCTAAACGTGTTTTATACTTTGCAATAACTTCGTCGTCTGACGCGGGTTCTTTGTTGGTTCGGTACATGGGGTCGTTACTAAGTTTAAAAAAAAATAAGTCCATGGGCTGTCAGAATTTTATTAGAAGTCTGCTAAATAGTTATATATTGATTTTTATATTTTTTCAAAACACCAAGAAAATTTTGTTCAAGTTTTTTTTTCAATTTTAAATAAGACCTTGTTGGCTTTCTTTAAATATCAATAAAATAAAATTTATTCATAAGGATTTTTCGATAGAAATAAATAATGATATTATTTAAAATTAAAGGGAATTTGTAATGTTCCCACGGCTAAATAGCGCGGACTTATTTTCTTTATTTGGCGATAATTCAGACAAATTGCCAACTCACATTTCGTATGTTTTAATTGTTGCTGCCGCTATCGTCCCTGCCGTTGAAGTCGCTGTTGTCCTCTCCTGGAGTCTGTGAGGGTACGAATATGATTTTTTTGTAGGAAAAATAAACAGCGAAGACAAACTCGAAAGGTAAACAAACCGTAGTCGATAGTAGACGATAGTTAGTAGTCGAATAAAATAAGTCGATAACAGATCGCTGTTAAAGCCCTTTAAAGCTGTTAGGGCAAACAATCTGGCAACCCCGTCTATCTGGCAATTTGGACAACCGAATTTCCGCCTAATTGGCTTGTTCTTTTGCAATCAAACGCCAAAGGTAAAGGTTGTCCAAACGCAGAATAATTAGTGAATATCGCCAACGCGGAAGTTGGGATATTACCTGGGATTGGGGCCGCAGAAGATCAGGAGCGGAGTTGGAACCTGGCCACGCAGGAGCGTGGAGGACATAACCTCATAACATAACCTCTCGGCGCAGAACCGCATGTTCGTTTTGGCCGACCTCGACCAAGTGATGGGCTAGCCCGACGATCGCTGAGGCAGACATCTCGTCCGTAGTGACGATTAAGCAATAACAACAACAACCAGGAGAGAAGCGCGACAAGTTGTGCCAGGATTAGGGCATTATTAAGTAGACTTTAATTTGTATTATTTTTTTGTAAATGATATTGGATCGTACA
>NW_024573429.1:0-59546 GCF_018153835.1 Drosophila eugracilis
GTGGTTAGTATTGGTCGTTAGCAGCACGAAACAGTCGTTCTTTTGGCTGTATAATATAATTAATATTTAATTATTTTTGTGTTTTTCAGAATATGTGTCCATCAGAAACATATTTGCGATGGTCATAAAGAATGTCCAGCTGGTGAAGACGAGGCGGATTGTCCGAAGGAACGAAAATGCTCGGAGCCCAGTCAATGTGAGCAACTCTGCATTGAGACCAATGCAGGATTGAATGAGTGTGCCTGTCGACTTGGATATGTCATGGACAAAAACAAAGTCAAGTAAGTTACAAGATAGTTTATTGATAAATCTTTTTAATGTTAAAATTATACAATGATTGATCAGCTGCACGGATATAGATGAATGCCAGTACCTGACTAGTCCAGTATGTTCGCAAAAATGCCACAATACCATGGGTTCCTTTAAGTGCTCCTGCGAAACGGGCTACATTCTTCGTCCAGATCTTAGATCCTGTAAAGCACTAGGTGGTGCGATGACACTATTGGTGGCCAATCGATGGGACATACGACGGGTGACTCTTAGTAATAACCGATATACGGCGATTGTTAAGGGACTGCACAATGCCATTGCATTGGACTTTCATCACCGCAAGGGACTAATGTTTTGGTCCGATGTTTCAACCGATGTCATCAAAATGGTCTATATGAATGGCACGCGAGTTCGAGACGTCATCAAATGGGGTCTGGAGTCTCCAGGTGGAATAGCAGTGGACTGGATTCACGATCTGCTATTTTGGACCGATTCTGGGACGCGCCGCGTGGAGGTGTCCAATTTCCAAGGCAATCTGCGCACTGTTATTGCCTCATACGACTTGGATAAGCCCCGTGCTATAGTAGTGCATCCTGGAGAGGCGATGGCATTCTGGAGTGATTGGGGACCCAATCCGAAAATAGAGCGTGCTTATATGGACGGAACACAACGAAAAGTAATCATATCAAAGGGTGTGACATGGCCAAATGGTTTGGCAATAGATTTCCCCAACAGCAAGATATACTGGGCGGATGCCAAGCAACATGCCATCGAATGCTCCAACTTGGATGGCAGTGATCGAAATAAGATTCTTAGTACCCACTTGCCACATCCGTTTGCCCTCACTCTCTTCGAGGACACAATGTACTGGACAGATTGGAATACAAAGACTGTATCGGCAGCGGATAAGATAACAGGAAAGGAATTCAGAGCTGTCCATGAGAATTTCCATTTTCCCATGGATATCCATGCCTATCATCCTGCCCGCCAACCCGAGTATGCCGATCGTTGCCAAAAGGATCGAAGGGGCTTGCGTGGCGGCTGTTCGCATCTGTGTTTGCCAAATAAAACATCCCGACGATGTGGATGCCCCATTGGACTCTCCCTTAAGGAGGATGGGAAAACCTGTAAAAGTACAGCTGATAAACTTGTACTGGTGGCACGACGTAAGGACATCCGATTGAGACACTTGAAGAACAATCAAGCTGATCCCAATGAAGTCGATATGATAGTTCCCTTGGATAATCTAAAACACGCTGTGGCTTTGGATTGGTGCAGCGACACGGACTTCATCTATTGGACAGATGTGGAGCGTAGCACTATTAACAAGGCTCATCTTAATGGAAGCTATCAACAGCGTGTCGTCCACTCAAACTTAGTTTCACCTGTGGGTTTGGCCCTGGATTGGATAACCGATAAGTTATATTGGACAGATCCGTCGACGAATCGCATTGAAGTGGCTACAACGAATGGAAAGATGCGTACGTTGCTGATTTGGGAAAAACTATACAAGCCGAGGGATATCGTTGTAAACCCAATTGGTAAGTTCTATCAAACTCAGCATCTTTGGGATTAAATTTAATATGTTTTCTAATTTAGATGGTCTTATGTTTTGGTCGGATTGGGGGGACGATCCTATGATTGAGCGTGCCAACATGGATGGACATGATCGCATAACTATATCATCGAAAAAACTTATTTTTCCCAATGGTCTGGCGATTGATTATGATAAAAATAAAATCTACTTTGTTGACGGAGGCACAAAGACGCTGGAGAACATGAACTTTGACGGCAGCGGTCGACAAGTGATTCTAAGTGAGTAACTAATAATTGAAATATAATTTAATTGTGATCATAATATATCTCTGTTACTAGATGGACTTGGTCATCCTTTTGGTTTAGATGTGAACGAAGGCCGAGTATTTTGGACAGATTGGGATACCAAGTCCGTGATGAGCGCCAATAAGCTGACCGGAAAGGAAACCAATGTAATTATCGCCAATAGTACAGATCTCATGGACATTCGGGTGTTTCATCGTACCCGAAGGCGCATCTTCAACGCATGTGATAAGCTGAATGGAGGATGCTCTCACTTGTGTCTTCTAAATCCCACTAGTTACACCTGTGCCTGCACTGTGGGAGTTCAGCTAAAGGATGATAAGCATACATGCTCCGAAGGTCCAACTCAATACATTCTGTTCGCTCACAGAACCGATATAAGGCAAATCTCATTGGATTTCGATCACTTGATCGATGTGGTTCTTCCCCTGCCGCCAATCTCAAATGCAGTTGCTCTCGATGTCGACCGGAATACGGGAAACATCTATTGGTCGGACACTCTTGAGAATGTCATTATGAGTTCCAGTCCAGATGGACTACATGTCCACAAAGTTGTTGGCGATAGCTTAGAGAATCCAGATGGCCTGGTCGTTGATTCGATCGGACGAACTATTTATTGGGCCGATGCCGGTCGCCATACAATCGAAGTGGCCAGTCTTGATGGTAGCAATCGACATGTTATCGCTTACAAGGATCTGGAGTCCCCCCGTGGCTTGGCCCTGGACTACGAAGCTGGTCTCTTGTTTTGGACCGATTGGGGACATTATCGAAAAATTGAGAGATCCCATTTGGATGGCAATGAAAGATCTCGAATTGTGACTGCTAATCTTGGCTGGCCAAATGGTCTGTCGCTGGATTTGAAGAGCAAGCGTATCTACTGGGTCGATGCACGGCTTAAAACTATCGATTCCTGTGACTATACGGGAAATCAACGCAAATTAATCATGTCCTCCCTGCATCATCCATATGCTCTAGCCCTATCTGAGGATAATATTTATTGGACCGATTGGAAGTCGAAGGCGTTGCATATGACTGAAAGACGAAACATTACAGCGAAGCGTGATATAATCACTAACATCGACGGATTGATGGACATCAAAGTCATTTATCAGGATCAGCCAATGGCTGAGAATGTCTGTGGGCGTAATAATGGTGGCTGTTCGCATCTATGTTTACGTAATCCATCTGGTTTTTCATGCCAATGTCCTATTGGATTGCGATTGCGTCAGAACAGTACAACTCAGTGCCAGAATCTCCCAGAGGTAAGGACAAACATTAACGTTTTCCTTAAGAAATACTTATTAGAAAAATAATTCTTATAGGACTATCTTCTCATCGCCTTGCGTTCTGGAATTGGCATGATATCATTAAATTCTGGAGATTTTATGGACGTCGTTTTGCCTATAAATGGAGTACACGGAGCCGTCGTACTTGATTACCATTATCGGAAGAATCTATTATTCTTCGCCGACGTTAATTTGGATGTAATCCGTAGAGTTAATCTATTGAATTTCACCGAAAGCAAGGTGATTGTCGGTATGGATGTGTTAACGCCCAACGGAATCGCTGTCGACTGGATTGCGGATAATCTGTATTGGTCCGATACGGATCGCAAACTAATCGAAGTAGCTCGGATTGATGGAAGCTGTCGTAAAAGGATTGTCGAGGATAACCTGGGTGATCCGCGGTCACTTATTGTGCATCCAAAAAAAGCGTAGGATTGTTTTTCTTATACATATATATATGCATTTCATTAACTTGTTGCCTTATTTAGCTACTTGTTTTGGTCAGATTGGAGCTCCCCAGCTAAAATCGAGCGGAGCTACCTAGATGGCTCCAATCGAACAGTTTTAATAACATCTGGAATTGGATTTCCGACAGGCCTTACAATAGATTTTACGTGAGTTTTTCTTCTGGGAAATGTAATATTAAATATTAATAATATATCTATTTACAGTAATCGTCGGTTACTTTGGGCCGACGCCTTAGAGGATAACATTGGTCAAGTAGATTTCAATGGTAAACGTCGTCAGACTATTGTTCCTTATGCACCACATCCATTTGGTCTGACTATGGTAAGGATTACTAGACATTAAAAAGATTTAAAAGCAAACTAATTAAGGCTCTTTGAAATATAGTTCGATAATAGTATTTACTGGACGGATTGGTACAATAAATCGGTGTACCGTTCCCAGCGATTGCCAAGAAGCGGATATGGCAATCCATTTGAGGTGCGCGATGCCCTAAGTGGCGCACTGGATATCCGCGCCGTTTCCCTAAGTCGTCAACCAAAGAGTTGGAATCACTGTGCTCAGGATAATGGAGGTTGTTCTCACCTCTGCCTATATCGCCATGTTGACTACGTGTGTGCCTGTCCGGATATTATGGATCCCAAAGATATACCATGCTCGACTAAGCCCAAAGTTTTGGTGCATCCTAATTTGGAGAATGATCAACTGCTTGAATATTCCGATGAGTCCACCGATGATTCTGCACCGCCCGAGCTGATGGGCGAGTCCAATAACCAAGGCGATGATAGCCATACGAAGAAGAGTGACCAGGAAAGGGAGTTCTTTGTCCTGGTGGCACTGGGCGTGGTCATTGTTATGGTTGTCATCATTATACTTGTTATTTTTAGTAAGTGAATATATATATATATATATTCAAAATTCTTTTCGATCCTAAAGAATAACTCGTATTTGCAGTGCTAGCTTTTAACACGAGCAAGAAGAAAAACAAACGTAACTCCCGCGGTTCCAGTAGATCTGTACTAACCTTCTCAAATCCTAACTATAACGTTGATGGTACGCCAATGGAGCCAAAGACGAATATATGGAAGCGTTTTAAATACGACAAATCTCATGTAAGATCATAAACTTTATAGTAAGATAAATATTGAACTAACATTTTAATTAACTTAACAGGAACGAGCCGGGGTCTATGAAGAGCGTAGTCTGACCACAGAGACGGCTTCCTCGAGCCTGTTTGTCCCGACACCATCCCCGATGGCGTCGCCCTCAACAAAAACAATCCAACTGACAACGCTCTCGACTATCACATAGCTGGCATAAATAGTTAATGGCCCCACATAAGTAAATCTTGGAAACCATTTATCGATTCATGCAAATGTGATTCATTTGATTGTAAATGTGGAAAGAAACTGTTTTTAATTTGCTCTTCGATCCCAGTAGAAAATTTCCTTTTTATTTCAAAGATTTTTACAATTTTTTTTGTTTAGTCGTTTTTATGTAAAGTGCAACGTGTGTCCTGTTAAAGCTCAGATGGGGGTTTTAAGATATAATACAGAAATATATTATATATGTAATATGATGTATTATTCAATTATGTAATTACTAAATTATTTTCCTATTTTTTTTTTAATAATAAGTAATAACTATTAAGTAATTCGGGTGCTTCAACTTTGAAACAAAAAACCAAAACAAATATCCTACTATGGGGCGCGTTTTTTGTTTCGCTGATCACAAATTATAAAAAAAAAAACCATAACTTGGTATTATGTTTATGTCTGATTGCCAATGATAAAATCATTTGTAATTCCAATCATAAACACAGAAGTTTTTAAAAGATTTCCCCAGCAAAAAAAAAAAAAAAAAAAACACAAAAAAAAATATGTCAAAAAACTTCCACTTCTGTAATCTAGCACTTATTTAATATACGTGCTAGTCTGTTGATCTAAGTCTGTCTATGCAAAATTGTACAACGTAATTAAATGAAAACGATGAGGCGCCAACATATTTTTCCGAGCCCAAGGATAAAAAAAAACCAGTTTGGTTAAATGTTATTTAAATGGTTTTGTTCGAAAAAAAAGAAAGTTTTTCAAAATATAAAATTCAGGGCTTCAGCAAAATATCTGGTAACTTAAGTTTTCTATCCGTGTTTGTAAATATATTTTTTGCTTGCAGATGTATGAACTATTAAATACACAAAGAAGCATTCTTATATTTGCTCAACAAATTTGGGGCAAAAATCAGTCGTTGTCGTTTTATTTTCTTTAATTTAATGATTTCTATTAAATATATATATTTGGCAAATCAACGCTAAATCGAAAGGGTATCATAGTTTTGCTCAGAAGATTGTAACTTTTGTAAAGATTCTTAAAGAGTTAAAGGTTTCGAGTTTTCAAGGATGAGGCAAAAATGTAAGGATATGTTTTACCATCGGTGTGTGATGATCATTCTGGATATATGTGGTAATATCTACATTAAATGTTGTTACGAATTTACTTAGTGTACTTGATGTGTTTCATTTTTGATTTATCTTGATCAGCAGATCAGCATATTACTATCTCTATGCTAATATTAGCCTTTCCAGTTCAAAAAGAAAAAACAGAAAATATTTTATTGAAATAGAAGTAAGTATTCCATAGTAAGTATTCGTTACAGTTATCACGGAATAGAGTGAAACCGACTATATGCGAATTCAACGAAAGTGAAAACGCTTACAAAAGCTTCATCATATTGAGCTTCAGAAAGGCAATATACTCTTTTCATTCTGTGTTTACCATAAGCACGATGTCCTCTAGTGATTTAGATATATAACTTCTATTATCTTCATTGTCATAGAAAATCTGGATATTATTATTATGGTGGCTGTTTTAATGACAAGTCCAAAATAACAAAGGACCTAGGTTAAGTACCTTTTGTTGCCGGAAAAAGCTTTTAGTTTAAGGAGTAAGTACCAGGACTTAGGTCAATGCTCCAATTAGGAAAACTTTTTCATGATTGAGCTCTTAACAATCGAGTTCGTTGGCTTTGGCTGAATCGAAAAACGATCGTTAATTTCGTTTAAAGTCATTATAGACCAAGTAATTATTATAATATTAAAATATATTTTTGTTAAATTAAATTTTTTTTTCATTTTAAACATAAACTGAAATGGTCTACTTTCATTAGCTTTTTCAGCTTCAGCCATTAGATGTAAAGTTCCTTATTCTTTAAACTGTTTAATTTAAACAAAGTGCCTTTTAATTTGTATGTGTGTATGTACTGACATTTTCTATGGCGAAAAAAGGGTTTTTGAGCTCTAATGGACGTGGAATAAGAGGCGTCTCGACTTAATTGCAACATGCTTTGCGCATGGCGACTGCAAACTGTGCCAGCGGCTATTGATGCTGCATTATATAAAGCATGTCACAACGTGCAGTGGGTTTAATACGCACAAGTCCAAAAAGTGATGAGAATGTCAGGATTTCGGTCTCTGTCTATAATCAAGATATAATTATATTCATAAAAAAAGCCAGAAAAATCTAAAGTGATACATCCAAAATGCTTCGGAAATCGCTAGCTTCTTTCGTAATAACCGGGTATGTTTTCAAAACACTAGTTAGTTCTATATTTTTTGAATCTAGATTTGGTTTAAAGTTACCTATTTTTTAAATAATTTCAAAGGCAATTAAATATAATTGAGTTCCTTCCGAAATTAATTTAGCTAATTGACACTTTGAGCAATTAATTATTCATAACTGCCCAAGTAGCCCAGTTTGAGAATGTAGGCTATATTTGCCTGTCGTTTAGCTTAGGCGGGAAGCAATCAATAAAAGTTGGCAAACAGTCGATTGATTTTATGATTTTCACACTCTGAAACAAAGTGAATGAACTGAAGGACAGCAGATACAAATTATATATCCATACTTTGCTTTCTAGATTTTTTATTCACAATTGTATCTGTGAAGGACATGTAACTGAACCAACTCCATCGGATCTGCTGTACATAAAAGCTATAGATCCAAGTTTAATTTTAACCAAAATACCGAATAAAACCAATGAGTTTAGCTCCAGAATATTTAATTCCTTTCGCGTACTACCATCCATAAAGCAAATAGCAAATAGATCGACGAACAGAAGTCAAAATCCGAAAACAATTAGTTATTTTTCGGAGATTTCGAATCAAAGAAGAGTTCGCCGAAAAGCATCGGCCGATATGTTAAGTCGAAATATATCATTGATTTTGGAAAACCTACTGAAGCGCTACGAACAGTCCCAGCTACCCACTCATGGCCAAGGTGTTCCCACAGTCGTACAAACCAATATACTAATCCGTAGCATGGGTCCAGTATCGGAATTGGATATGGACTACTCTATGGATTGCTATTTTCGGCAGTATTGGCGGGATAAACGGCTAAGTTTTAAGGGTCCCATCAAGAGCTTATCCCTGAGCATCAAAATGCTGGATAAGATTTGGAGGCCAGACACGTATTTCTACAATGGCAAGCATTCCCAGATTCACATGATTACTGTACCTAATAAATTGCTCAGACTGGATCAAAATGGTGGGATTCTTTATTCAATGCGGTATGTTAAAAACAACTTATTATTTTATGTTTATTAAATGTTATTTTTCACTATATAGCTTAACAATTAAAGCCACATGTCCAATGGAGCTGCAAAACTTTCCAATGGACAGGCAATCATGTCCCCTTGTTATTGGAAGTTGTAAGTTTACTTTTATCTATCATATTTCATTTTGTATTAAATTTTATTTTAAATAATCTTCAGATGGCTATATAAACCAACAGCTAATCTACGAATGGAAGAATCAGGACGATGCCGTCTCCTTCGTTCCTGGAATGACTTTAAATCAATTTGATCTTATTAGCATGATGCATCGAAATTTTACAACAGTGCGTCGTGAAGGTGACTTTTCAGTCTTGCATGTTGCATTTAACCTCAAACGTCATACTGGATATTTTCTGATTCAGGTAAGAAATATATTTCCATCTACAGTTTGAGGGCCACTTTAAATGGTGCCTTGAAGTATGTAAATAAAGCTGTTTTAATGGTGATTTAAACCCTCTACTTATTCCTATTTACAATATGTCTTAGGTATATGTACCCTGCATATTGATCGTGGTTCTGTCTTGGGTCTCGTTTTGGATACATCGCGAGGCCACCAGTGACAGGGTCAGCCTTTGTGTAACCTCAGTACTGACTCTATCTACCATAAGTTTGGACTCACGAACAGATTTGCCAAAAGTCAAATATGCCACCGCCTTGGATTGGTTTCTATTGATGAGCTTTCTGTATTGCATTGCTACATTATTGGAATTCGCCGGTGTCCATTACTTTACGAAACTTGGAAGTGGAGAGAGTCCCCAACTAGAGGATCAGTGGGAGGACATCTGCATAGCTAACTCATTATCAGATCACGGGGCGGATGCTGATGGTGACGGTGATCCCTATGCAGATGAGGAGTCCAGTGATGGCACTGAGAATGATGAGAACGAGGGAGGAGCAAGTGAGTCCAATGACTCGAAAAGCGAAGTCTGTGCTTGCAACAAAAATGACGGCTTGGGCCTGGAATATGAGGTGTCGTTGCAGAATTCATTGACCGGTGGTGGTTTTCTCAAGCGGAATGCCATTTTTTGTCCCACATATAATGTGAGTTAATATTGATTTAGTAGAGTAACAGAGCATATACATTTTTCTTGAACAGGACCCATCGTATATCCTGCCGAATACCATGGAGAGAACCACACAAACAGAGCCGCCAGCCGTATCCCGGTTGCATCAGATGTGGATGTGCCTAAAAAGTGACAACAGTTTCCGGAAACAACGAGAACGCAATGCTGCGGCCCAGAAAAACGAACAAGGAAGCGCCAATTGCTATGTGAATAGTGTATCCTTAATCGATCGAGTGGCACGTATTGCCTTTCCCATGTCCTTTGCATTTCTCAATCTTTTGTACTGGTGGGCTTATGGAATGTATAAGAAAGAGTTCTCATGGTCCAATATGAAGTCATAGACGAGAAATAAATTAATGTTAGTAAAAGTTATTAGAAATATATAATAATTAAATTTATTTCATTGTGTGACAATATGGTAAAATTTGAGGTCTTAGATCTACAAATAAAGGTTTTAGATTTTGTTTTGCGGTGATTGACTTATAACGGAAGCTGAAATGTTTTCTACTTTTTAAAATCGAATATTTTCTTGAAGGGTTTCTATGCCTATAAGTATACTCCGCTGAATGCAACATAATTTTTGATTTCACTTCTTGATGCTTTATTTGTATCACATTGTAGGACCTCTGAATCTCATCATCCATATTGTATTTTCTCATAAATCAATATATTTATTATTTGTTTAACTGTGTAAACGTACTGTTGAGATTTAAAAAAAAAGAGAAGCTTTTAACAAGCTTAGCCGCAGGATGTCGCTTTCGAAAAGCACAGCCTTATTGGGTGAACGAGAAAGGCAAAAGGACATCCATGGAAAGCACATGGGTATGTATGTATTTGCCAAAAAGCGAACAAACTTGGGCAATAGGGATGCGCAATGCAGGTCAAGCCGAGCAAAATGAACTCACCCGAGAAGCTCCTGCAGAAGCATCTCTATAAGCAATTATTCATTAGATAGATATAGAAACTGTGGCTGCTCGCACGCAGCAGTTCGAGGATACGCGTGGACCACGACCAAAAATACACAAAATACAAATATACAAAAATACTGACAGAGACGGGTAAACGAGGTGCGAGAGGGAAAGGGAGCAGTGATTAAGTTGGGCAATTCATAAATCTCAGTTTGCCATAGCAAATTCCCTTTTTTTTTTTATAATTGACTAAAGTGTGCTGGCTAATATTGATATAGATGAAATGACAAGACAAACTGCTGTCCTAAATGCATAAGTGCTCCAAATGCTGACTATTTGAATTGTAATTTCAACATAATAATGCTTTTGTCGGTTTCGATGTATATAAACCTTTACGAAAATCACATATCTTATGGAACGGCGAAAAATTAGTGTTTTGATAATAATTTTCATTTAAATTAAACTGTCTGTTTAAAAAGCGAGACCTCGAGATATGTGTTGGGTGTAAAAAAAATGAAAAAAATCGGCGTATAACAAGGACAATATCTTGGCGTTGCCACTTCGCTGAGATGTTTCAAAACCAGCAATTATTTTAAGGACATAATTGTGCAATTATTTTCTATACAATGACTATTTTAAGCACATTACATAATACCATGCTTTTAAGGACAGTGTCCCAAATAGTACTTAGCTTGTTTTGTTTACATTTATATTCCCATTTTAACCATTCTGCTAAAAGCTAAAGAATTCGCATTCACACATTCTAGAGCCACATATCAAGATCAAGAACTATAAAATCAACTGCTAAAACTGAATATGCTTTACTAGTTTATCTTGTGCAATTTTCTAAAAGTGGATGCTCTTTTCTCTCGTTGCAATACACAGCTTGTTGAAACATGTCAGAGTAAGTAAGCCAAATGCATTTGATGTTGCTACCGCGATGAGAGAAGAAAAGCTGGAAATGACAGCGCAATCGATTCCAAAAAGTTGAGACCCGACAAAACGACACAAGCCAAAAAGCTGTCCACCAATATGACATGTTTTACGCGCGTCGGAGTAACCTGTAGTCTGCTCTTCTTCCTACTGGGCGCCCAGCTACAATTGATTCGGTAAGTGAATAAACAGCCCAATTAAAATAGCTAAATAAGGACTCCTTATAGATTATAGAAATATAATCCTGAGTGGTGTATCTGAATACCATTATAAATACATGATAATATTTGGTACAATCATTTAAAAATGGGTAGAAATATTATTTACTTTTGTATAAAAGTCATTATAAAATCCTCGCTCAAAAAGAGGCTTTTTAACAATTTTAAAAAATTTGTATCCACTAATATTTTAAGGAAAAATAAGTGCTGGATAAATGAATATAAAATTGAGTGTACTTTCCAGATGTATTCGAAAAGATGTACTAGCTGGCCGTCTTGAGAATGTTACGCAAACTATATCGAACATACTCCAAGGCTATGATATTCGACTTAGGCCCAATTTTGGCGGAGAGCCTCTACATGTCGGCATGGATTTGACCATAGCCAGCTTTGATGCCATATCAGAAGTTAACATGGTAATTTTATAAGTTAACTACAACCGTAATAAAAGATATAATAATTTCAATATCTTTAGGATTATACGATAACGATGTATTTAAATCAGTACTGGCGCGATGAGCGTTTGGCATTTAATATCTTTGGACAATATTTCGATGGCGATGAGAATGACGATGGGATTAGTGACGTATTAACATTATCAGGAGATTTTGCGGAAAAGATATGGGTACCAGATACATTTTTCGCTAATGATAAAAACAGGTACATCAGAAAACAGTTCTTTTTCAACTTAAGTCTTTAACATATTCGCCTAGTTTTCTGCACGATGTCACTGAGAGAAATAAACTGGTGCGCCTTGGAGGCGATGGAGCTGTTACATATGGCATGAGATTTACCACCACCCTCGCTTGCATGATGGATCTCCACTACTACCCACTGGATTCCCAGAATTGCACCGTGGAAATTGAGAGCTGTAAGCTATAAATCATTTTAATTCTATATATTATTATTATTATACGAGACTTAGTTTTATCACTCTCATTAAATACAATTTTCCTTTTTTAGATGGATACACAGTCAGCGATGTGGTCATGTACTGGAAGCCAACGCCTGTTCGCGGAGTGGAAGATGCGGAATTGCCGCAGTTTACCATTATTGGATATGAAACCAACGATCGGAAGGAACGGCTGGCCACTGGAGTTTATCAGAGACTTTCGCTTTCGTTTAAATTGCAACGAAATATTGGATATTTTGTTTTCCAAACCTACCTGCCCAGCATTCTGATTGTAATGCTGTCGTGGGTCTCGTTTTGGATCAACCACGAGGCGACAAGTGCCCGGGTTGCTTTAGGGATCACAACGGTCCTCACCATGACCACAATTAGCACGGGTGTTCGCAGCTCACTGCCTCGTATATCGTATGTGAAGGCAATCGACATTTATCTGGTCATGTGCTTCGTTTTTGTATTTGCAGCCCTCCTTGAATACGCTGCCGTTAACTATACTTACTGGGGTAAAAGGGCTAAAAAGAAAATCAAAAAGGTCAAAGAATGTTGTCCAGGAAAGATTGGTAAGTCGCGTTTTTAGTAGCGCTTAAATTCGAATTCTAATTATCCTGCCACAGGAAAGAGTGAAAGATCCGAAACGTGTTCAACGACAGAGGACATTATCGAGCTACAGGACGTCCGAATGAGTCCTATTCCTTCTCTAAGAAGAGGTACATACAACGCCACCCTCGACTCCATCGGCACCGAGACCATGAATTTAGGAAAGTTTCCGCCAAGTTTTCGAATAACTCGTAATTACGGCACCGGACATAGTCAGCTTAGGCGTCGAGCACAGAGGGGTAACGGATCAATTTTAATATTATTATAATGTAAAGACTATAAATATTGATCAACAGGAATCTCAGCCCGCCCACGCATGTTGCATGCACTGAAACGAGGTGCCTCTGCTATTAAGGCCACTATACCGAAGATCAAGGATGTCAATATTATTGACAAATACTCCCGAATGATATTCCCGATCAGTTTCCTTGCGTTTAATCTTGGCTATTGGCTGTTTTATATTCTGGAATGATATGTATAAACGAGTAATTAATTCCCCTCTAGCAACAGAACCATGAGATCCAAATACAACTTTTTATAACCTCCATAATAAAGATTGACTTCGCCATAATATTTGGGCGTACCTGATTAGCTATCACGTTTATTTTCTGACTTTCGTCACTGGCAGGTGAAAATATTTTCTAATATATGAGCCTTGGACAAAACAAAAGTAATGATATTACTCTCATATTGGTATGTATAAAACAATGAATTACGAATCTCATGACTATTCTGGCTAATAATGTTTGATACTAAAAATTCATATATGTATAAAATATCGACTGCCCAAGTTTCCACATTCAGAACGCACAGAATATCAGTTTCTACTGTTTACTACTCCAAGTCACTTATAACTAATCTTATTTTATTCTGCATCCATTGTCAACCGCTCCTTCAATTCACTCGAAAAACCACCATTGGTCCTCAAGTTCTCCGTTAGCAATGATATGACGTGGACTCAGGCTCACAGGGTTTGAATCCACCGTCGTACATTGGTCGATCACACGAAAACGCTGGCCAAAATTCCAAGAATCAACATTAAGAACTCACAGATAACTCCCATAAATTACAAGTCTACACAATTTATTGAAGGAATTACTACAGGAACAAACGTAGAAATATGAAAATAACACATAAAAGCTTTTGTCTAATACCATTTATTAAGTCTTTTAAGTTGTATCTCAAGATTAATTTCATTAGTCTTTGAATTTTAAAACATTTGTCGTTGTCTTAAATGTGTATTTTAAATATAAATGACTTACAAAACAGTAAAAATGTTATTATACAAACAATTATGTGTTATTTTGATATTCCGGTAGTTAATATAACAAAAAGAACATCATTTTAATTGCATTCCTTCATTTAATTTTGTAAACTATTTTTTGAAAAAAAAAGACACTACTTCAGCTACCGGACATACCCGAACCATGGACTGGTTCTCAGAATTGGAATTTTGATCCGCCGTTGAGGATGCGTTTGTCGCGATGTGATCAGCACCGCCTATGTAACTTAGAAATTAGTGGTAGTTTGGAAAATAAATTTAAAAATCGGAACAAATCAAATAATAATATGTAAAATCACACACCTGTTAGGTTTGGAGTTGACTTTGGCAAGTTAACCACATCGCGGCGAAACGTTGACAAATTTTGAGTGAATCTATAAAAATAAAAGTGATATGGTTTCAATTAATTTTAAGAAATAAAATATATTGTAAACTCACTTTTCCTTGTTTTTGCTGGACACATTTCGTTCAATTCCAGCCATAAGGTCATCAAACCATTGAGCCATTGTCTGTTGTTTTTCAATTGGCTGACCACAGATAATTTTGTCTCTTAATGAGCTATTAAAAAAGTAGGAATTATTAATTTTCTTAATTCAGTCCTTTAACGTTTTTGTGTAGGTTTAATTTTATCTTACAGATAATAGTCCTCATATAGTAAAATAAGAACCAGCAATGGACGTGACATAGACCACTGATTACGACAATCCTCAGCCAGGACATTGTTTAATAACGAGGACATCATACTCTGTAGCAGTTCTGAGTTCATTTCAACAACCTAAGAAGGAGACAATTATATTTAATTTCATGTTTTTAATATATATATATAAATATACCTTCAGAAATTGCGCGTTTTCATCGTTTAAGCTACGCAGCTTTTTGTTTGGAAATTTAGAAACTTAAAAGGAAATACAAAATTAGTTTCCATATGCTTATTACTTTATATACTTACCTTTCATCTGAAGCTGTTTAAAAATGTATGAAACAATACTATCCAAAATTGTGCAGCAACTAATATAAATCGCAGAATCTAAAAAAAAAAAACGAAAACGTTTGCACTACTGTTTTAAGTATAATTCATTCTTTACAAACCTAACGCCGCAAGTCCTTTGATTAGGCTTTTCAATATGTAAACGAATGCCGAAGGTTCAAAACCTGCCAAGTATGAAACATGATCTTGTGAGAGACAATTTAATAAATTATAATAAGCCGATGATAATTTTGGGTACACCTGCAATTATTTAATTAGTTATAAATATTATAATGCCAATTATCGTAAAGTAACTCACAAGAAGATCGCTCTGTTGTATAGAGAGTATTAACTTTGCGATAATATTTAGTGCATTGTCCAACGTATCATCTCCGTAAAGTTTAAATACTCCGCAGTTAACATAGTTTCCCCCAGTGGCGTTTTTTAAAATTAAGAAGCATATGGCAATTCCTTTAAGTCTCATTGCGTACAGTTGATCACGTGGAACATCTCGATGTAGAATGTGATTTCCGTATATACAAATAAGTTTTGATGCCTCGCGGAATAGGAGAATGCCCATTGGGCTTGATACATTGCCTGCTAGACGTTGGGTGCGACAATAAACCAACTCAGCAAACAATTTTAAAATGGGCGTCGAAACAGCTGGATCATGAGCCCAAAGTTCCATTGCACGCAATAATATGGGCATATAATCCGAATAGTAACTGTCATAAATAATCAAAATATTATTTTATCTTACAAATTGTGACGAAACTTATACTCACAGCCAGTCAAATAACATTGTATATTGAATGCGAGCGTTGAGTGGCAGAGCCAAGCCTCGGATGTCCCGGGCCAAGCCAATAATGGCCATTTTAGCCTCATCACTAGGAAATATATTGGTGTCCATCAGAACGGAGCCAAGGGAATCGAATTGATCTGAGTAAGAAATGCAATTTTATCTCGGTAAATAAGCATTTTATAGGAGCATTTCCAGGAGCGAGCAAAGCACGAGTTTAGATTAATATTTTACTTTAAAATGATACTCAAAAGTTTTACATTCAAGGAAGGCTAGGAGAACGGTTGCTCCAGATTTTAAATTTAGACTTTGCTTGTTCCTGAAACTAATCATCGATGATTAACTTACTTGTTAAGGGTTCTAAAAAGTTATAAAACCTTTCCTCATCTTCCCCCAAATCAAACATTAACAATCGTCCTAACGATGTGTAAAACATGGTCCGACATCTCATTTCAGTCAACGTAGAATTAGTTCCTAAGAATGGGAAATGTTCGCTTGTGTGATGTGTAAGCATAAACTGGATTTCTTCGAGACGTGCCAGCTTGCGCACAGAATTAAAGTGTACGGAGAGATCGGACAGTAACAGCAGGGTTTTTGTAATAATCGGTTCAGAGCGTCCCCAAAACTTTAAATTTGTAATACTGAAAACGTAGACAATTTTAAACTAAGAACAAAAAAAAAAACTTTAAAAAATTAAACTTACATTTTACGGTTAATAAAACTTAATAGCATTTGTTCATCACTTAATCCAAATACTTCACTAAGTCTCTTGTATACATTGACTTTTTGAGTCTGCTCACTGCTATGCATTTTGCGGACCTGGTCCAAAAAACTAAGTACTGCTAGCTCTAGCTTTTCGCAGCCAGCCTGTGGCAATCGAGCATCGGTTAGGCTCATCAATTGCAAGACTCTTATTACGAGCTCGGCATCCATAGTATCGTGCTCGTCATTTGTCGTAACCGACAAGCGACCAACAATGGCCGACCCGATTATATACACCAGCCACGTCAGCTGGAGCTCGTGTACGGTGATATCCATGGGATTTGCGTTGGGCGTCTGCAAAAGATTCTCATACTCACGAGCCTTCTGATCAAAATGCTGAACAAGCAGACTACAAGTCTTGTTATATTCACACCTTTCGATTACCGACAATTGCTCCAGCTGTTGCTGCACCATACACAGATCGTCTAATGGATCCTCTAAATTGTCACGGACAATTAGAGGAACTGCATCCAAGCGCGAATCTATATACGCCTTAATAACCTCCGGGGTGTATGTACCTAGCAAATGTGGATCCGGGGATTTTACATATGGTACAGAGGCAACCATACGTTGCCAGAGGGTCAGTAAATAATGTACACTATTCGGTGCAAAAAGCCACAGCTAAGGATAGGGAACAAGAATAAGAATTTACCACCTTCGCAAGATATTATTACATACATGCAGGGATTGCACAGTGAACTTAGCTATCAGTTCAATGGCTTCCGGATAACATGGGACCGCTATAAGTTCACCCAATTGATAATTAGATTTAAGGCGAGCCAATAAACGGCAGAATTCGTGATAGTTATCTGGGTCACTCAAGCCCTGCAAAAAAGTGCTGCCAAAACATATTCAATAATTACATTTTCAAGAACTTACGTGCAGGCTAGTCAAAATATCTCTAACTCCTTCGACCAAATGCGTTAGAAATTTGGTTCTTTCTGAATTACTAAAAAGAGACCGACGCACAGATGTCATTTGTACCAGACAGGATATGGAGTAGCTAGCTAAACCATTGGGCAAAATGTGGTATAAGTCAAAAAATAGTTTAAGTGTGTTCGAATCTAAGAATGCAGGACGCCAAGCTGTGGGTATCTACGTATAAGGTCAATTTAATAGAAAATTCAAATTAATTAGTTGCGTTTGCGTACATACCTGAACATTGTTCATATCATCGGCAGATTCATCTGTAGAACTGCCTATGAAGTCAAAGCTCAAACAATTTTTTGTTAAACGTAATACGTGTGTTATTAACCTTAAATGGAAGAGTTAAAATAATAAGTAGGTTTTAAATTAAAGTCAATTAACTATATTACTTATATCATATAAAAACCAATACAATTTTTTAGAATCCATAAAGTTGTTCTAATTCTACCTCTTTAAACAGTTTGAACCTCTAAAATTTTCTCAGCTTTTAAAAAAATGTTTTGAAAATTATATCAAAAATGGATAATGACATATCTTATTAGATACATTTCCAATAGGAAGTACATTACAAATCATAAGCTAATTAAATAAGATAATACAGCAACTCACGCTTGCTGCGATTCGTCCATGAAATTTATATTCTTGCTATTTTCACGGGCTGTGATCAGTAGTGAACAGGATAACAAAAAAGTGTCATAGAGCTGATGGTCCCGATAGGAAGTTGCTATTTTCCGATTTTTCGAAAAGGACAAGTGAACGTCTAGCTCCACAATGGAGTTCATTTCACAAACCAGTTGTGATAGAATTTGCACTCCAATTGTGCAATGCTCAACAGAGCCCTTAAATCAGTTTAAAATCTGTTAGTTATAGTCGTTTTCCATAAAATGTACATTACCTGCAAGAATTTTTTGACATCTTCCAATAGGTTTTGGAAAACCATTTCCCCTTTGAATGTATCGAACCATCCAAACTTCGTGATTTTGGCCAATAAAGTAACCAAAGCCTGAACAACGAAGTGCTGCAGATTGGGCCTTGTCGCCAAATAGTTTAATGCATAACTGCGAATGTCAATACGCTGCTCGAGACTTAATCCCTGGATGAGTTTTGTGAGCGTAGAGGCGGCCAGTAATTGGGCGTAACTGGAATCAGCTCTATCCAATAGCAATTGGCATTTCGGCAGCGCATCTTGACTGTTTACAAATATCACAAGAGCTTTTTCCGCCTCGGAACGAATGTTAATGTCTGTGGCTTCGTAAAGTTGCTTGCAAAGTATCTCCAGTTGTTGTATATCCTAACAACACCATTTAATCATTTATATTTCAATATTTTATGTTATGAATGTGAAATACATACCATAACGATGAACGCCGGATTTAGCTTAAACGACAAACTGGATAATTTTGGAAATGTTTGCTTAAGTGATAGTATAATTTAGATCTAACCGCTTTTAAAAATTTGTATATCTTCACAACTTGTTTAATCGAATGCAAGTCATAAGTGAGTTTTTGACAACGCGCCGTCTAATGTATTTCTTATTTTTAAGTAAATTTACAAATGAAAACAAAACGCCAACTTGTTCCTTGAACAAACAAGTGTGACCAAAATAAAAAAATTAAAAATAGTTGGGGTATTCATGCACTTGTTGAACTGCAATCGCATGAACGTCGCATTATCGAAGCAGAGAATCTCTCCCCCTTAAAAAATCCATATGCTAAAATGAGAAATTTTTAAAATTACAGCTCGCAATATACTTAAAAAATATATTTTGCTCTTATAAAATTGAGTGTTTCTACTGCATTTGACAGAATATGTTGCAAGTTTTCTAAAGTTATATTGTGTTGTATGATCAAGGGTATGATCGCTTTAATGTTTAGCATTGATGTAATTTTTTTTTAATTTTAAATTGTTTTTTTACCGCGAACAGTCAAATCAGTTTTACATTTCCGAGAAATTCCATTCATTCCGCTGTACTATGCGTTGTGGAATCGTCATATTATGAAATTAATTTAGCAAAATCAGCTCTGTCGGAGTTATTATTGTTTTATTATTTGTATGATAATAGTTGAAAAGCAAATTGCGAGAAATATAAACAAATTACATATGTACCTCTCGGAAAAAAATATATATTAGCCAACACAAATTATTTAAATTATGTTATCGATAACACTCTATTTTAATTTATTTGAATGATGAATTTAAGTTTTTGTGAAATTGAATTTTATAATCTAATTCTAATTCAACTGTTATTAGAAATCTTGCTATATTTCCTTAAAGTACTTTGCTTAGGATGACAATCGGCAAAATAGCAACAAGGCAGCATGAACAACTGTGGTTAGGTAGTTATCAATTGCGGCTTTGCAATACCGTGAAAATGCCTGGTAGTATCCATTGTTGGTTATGTAAGTTTGGTATTAACCGATGCGACGATCACCAAGAATATTCAGCAGGGTTTTTTAAATCAATATTTACCTCTGCACACTAGTCACATTGGTGGCACAGGATTCCAAACATGTAAAGCTCTTCCAATGTAAATTGAAACTGTGTAAAAAAATGTACTCCAAATATACATAAACAAATCAATATTGTCCCCATCAATACTTTATTTGTTTATTTAAATATTTTGCCACTAGGTGGACCACCATTAAAAGGTTCATAGTTACGTACAAAACTCAGTTTGGTTTTATAGTATTCGTTGTTTTTGACAAATATTTAAGTAGATGACATTTTGTATACATCAAAAATAAAATGGATATATTACAAATATAAAGATTAAATATCATACAAACATAATGTTATATATGACCTTCATTAATACAGTATCTTAATGTAAAACAGATTTCATTCAGGGTTCAATAAGCGGTTTTATATTTTATTTAGTTCGTCAAGTAGTATGCTTTTACTGAAGAGCTGGGTTTTATTGTCCTCACAGACCGAACGTACAAGCCTTATTCCGTGGCAAGCAGCGAAAAGTTCTCAAAATTCAGCTTACCTTGAATAGACTCATCGTCCAGGTCTTCGGTGCTGTTGGTAATACGTGCTGTCAACGGGAAATAAAACATATGTATGAGTTTCTACATTAAACATGAATAATATATATTTATATTTATACGCACTTCTAGACCCCTTTGTTGAACTCACGCCCATGGAACTTTGTAAGCCCCCATTTCGGCCATACAGTACATTCTCCAAGTAGGGCAGTCCATTGTTATTAACAATGTTTAAGCCAAGGCACGTCTCAATTTGTTTCCAGCGATGAAGTCGTTCTTGCAACTCGTTTGTTACATCACCAAGGGCATTTCGTGCCTCAACAATGGATCGATCAACATCATCAATACTCTTTCCGTGCGTGGAAACGAATGCTCCCACCAAACTTGATCGTTTCTTACGCAATTTCTCACAAGCCTCTCTAGCCGACTGAAGCTGTTTCTCAGCCGATGTGCGTTTCTTCTGATGATTCTTACTTTCTAGTTCATATGTGTATTGGAGCCACGATTGAAGCTGAGGTGGCGGTGCCCAACAGTTGTCAACTAACTCGAATTCAGCACGAGACAATTCATTTCGCAACATTTCGATTTCTTTTTTAAGCTGCTGCACTTCCAAATCCGAGTTCGATGAACTAAGTGTGGGAGCTTCTTTTAGACGCCTCTCCAAATCTAGTTTTTCTGTTGCTACATTTTCCTGTTCCATTCTAGCTCGTTCTAGTTCCTATAATTGTGAAAAAAGTTAATAAAACAATGAGATTTGATATATATTATATTAGAACCAACCTTCTGCATCTCCTGAAGACTTTGTTCCGCTCTCTGCAATCCCTCCATATCTTGGGCCATTCGGCGAAGGTGACGTTTCGCATTCTTGTTTTGCTGGTAAGCATACCAACATCCAATAATAGCACTAAGCAACAAAGTAACCAAAATGTAATCCTTCCAACGGGTACCAGTTTCTATTAAATGTTAGACCGCAGCTTCGTTAATTTTCTTTTTGTTATAAATATATTTTTTTTTATAAAATGCTTACCTCGCGGTGGCCCAAAAAGAACAACGTCCATAGCCTTTAATGAGATTTTTTGTTTATGTATAGGATCTTTTATTCCAAGGACATTGCCCACATACTGGAGATTATTCACAGCCAACCTACAACACGGTATATAAATTTAGAGCAAAATGTATTGAATGCTGTGAGATAGTACATAAACTTCGGCTTGCCAAAGTTAGCTTCCTTTCTTGGTTTGGGTTATTGTCGTTTTGCTTTGTAGAACAGTTTCCAATATGAATATAACAAATAATAAATATGGATTATGATGAACAGATATTTTGTAGAATTTAAATATTTAAATAAATGGAGTTATTAAAAATTATAAATAAAAAGAATAAAAATATTTGCGTACCTCGGCAGAGCAGCTCCAGTGACCTTATGTAATTTGAACAGATCAACATATTGGGGCAACTGAACAGATTGCGCCAACCAATCTGTGGTCTGTTCGATGGTCCAATTATGCACCTCTGATCTCAGCCAAGCCTCCCACAGTTCTTTGACCGATATATGCATATCGTCATTAAAGTGAAATGCTTTCTGCCGCTTTTCATAACCTGAGTCGTACTTCAATTCCTCCCGTAAAAACTGTAAAAATCAGTTTAAAAATGACAGAAAATAAAACAAGGCAATAAAATGCTGAGATTTTTAAAACTAATAATGAAAAATGAAATAATAAAGTGAGCCCTACACTAAGTATACTTGAGCCAACAAGTATTGATCGGACTTAATTATCAAGCGGAATTAATAAATAGAAGAGCGCCAATAATCTGCAATAGTCAACTTGAAATCTGTTAGGGTCTATGACGATTTTGTTCCTGGATCTGTAGTTATTACTATATTCTCAGATGATGTCAAATTTTCCCAAAACTGATTTTTAAAATATCAAAAATATGTTGTAATAAATATTTTAATTAACAAGATAGGAAGCTTGGTTCCACCAGTTTTAACAGTATTGAGTTTAAAAATATAATTCATAGTGTCAAATTTCAAACGCCATAATGTAATAAATTAATTAATTATACTTTGATATCGTTTAAAACACAAAAGTTATTACAGGTAACCCGAACGCCGATCAACATATTTAGTTGGATTTATATAAGAGAGGGATATGTATATTTGGAAATTAAATGGTCTAAAAAACTTTTAAAAAACACAATTTTCATGACTTGATAATTTAATTTTAAAAAGTACTCAAGTGTTAAAATTCTATGATCAAAATTCAACTCTAAAATGATATTTTAGCAAATAAGCAAAGAGCATTTTGTTGTGCTTTAAGCAATTGAAGGTTTGATTTTAAATCTTAAAATAAAATAAGTAAGTTATTAAGAAAGAGATTTAATAAAACCAACAGTTTTCCGCAAAAAAAAACTCACGCCTATTATTCTGTCCATTGGCGTTTTAATGTGTTGATCCGGTTCTGTATAATGAAAGTTCTATATGCTTGCTAGTATCGGGTATATTTTTGTGTCAGCTAACCAAACTGCGATTAATAGTCATGGAGACATGATATTTATATACTTTGTACTTTAAGATCAAAAGGCTGTGTAACATACGTCATCAGATTCGCTTAAATCGATGTTGCCATTATCATCATCATCAAGCTGACGATGCAAGCTTGCAATAGCCTCCATTCCAAAGCGATCCTGAACACTTCCACTATAGCAGTCAAAATCATCTGCAGCACACGCACCATCTGCTGAACCGCTTCCCATAGAACCTGTTAAAAGTTAATCAGTTAAAAATATCAGTTATGGAACTACAAAAACTATAAAATCTAATTAACGAAAAGCACTAAGAACAAAAATATAATACATACATTTAAAAAAAACAGGTGCCCTTCAGATGATAGCTAGTAATAATATTTTAACAACAAAATAATTAAAGAAGCTAACTTCGGCAAGCCAAAGTTTATATACCCCTGCAGCTTAAACCATAAGTTGACATGTCTTCGTTCAGAAAGCTCCTAAGGCAATTTTTAGTTCAATAATTAATAAAGAATGCTTTGATTAAACGTCCGCTACTATAAAATAAAAACGTTTTACTGATATTCGTACGAAAAAAATACGATATGTAAAAAGCAAAACCCTATTCAAACAAAAAATAAATGACTATATTCAAAAAAATGATTGATACTAAAAAAAACGATGGTTTACCAATTTGGCCAGATTGTCCTATAATTTGTCCGATTCTTCCTATGGCAGCTATTTCATATAGTCGTCCGATCTCGGTCTTTCCGACTTAAATACTACCTGCAATAGAAAGAAGACTATTGTTAAAGTTTCATCCAGATTGCTTCAAAACCGATTGGCTAATTTGCTTAAAAACGGACAGACAGACAAACATACGGACATGCTTAGATCATAGATCTATATCTACTTTATAAAATCAGAAATGTCTCTCCTTAACGGCGTTGCAAACTTCTGAGTGAAATAATAAGAACCCACTGCAAGGGGATAACGGTTAAGTTAAAATATAGTCAACCATGCCTAATATCTACAAATTTATTAATGAAATAATAAGCGAAGTGTTATTAAAACGTTATTTAAGAGTATAATCCTTGCGATGTATATGATATTTATGTATAATGATTAGTTTTGCACAATATGTGTAATGACATGTTTTTACAATGAAAATATAATAAAGTCACAAAAAAGTATTGTATTCATGCGAAACTTACTAAACTCATTACTGACAGCCTGGGACATTGCCTCGCTTAGAAGATTGTATGAGCTTCTATGCAGATTATGTTCAAGATGAGTGGAGTGCTCTCCACCGCTTCCAGCGTGCGATGCTGCGATATGGGTCACATGTGACATTGACGGGGATGCCGCTGCCGAAGGTTCCGACTGGGAATTGTGTAAACTCTGACCTGCCTCATGGGATGAGTGACGTGAGGCTACATTGGGATTTTGCTTAAACTGATGTTGCGTGTTGTATCGATTCGAAACGACAGATACTGTGTGTGTGCCATGATCTAGCGAATTTATGCTCTTCAACACGCAGCATATGAATATGAAAGAGTAGTTCCAAATAGTATTCTTTCGCATCGTTAGAAATGTGCGGACTTCTTTTACTATTAATTATTGCATACGCCTCCTTACAAATCAACTGAACGGTTTGGATTCCTTTAAGTTTACAGCTCACATTGGTTGGTCGTGAATATCATACTTTTCAACATATGATATCCTAAAATGATATAAAGATGGAAAAATTTAAGATATAAAACCTACGATTTAAAAAAAATACATTCTGGAGATTTCGAATAAATATTATAAATAATATAAATAAATTATAATTAATAAAGACTGCAGAGAGAAGTAACCCTATCGATCCCATAAAGGTATATATAATCTTGATCAGCGTTGAGTCTCAAAAGGCATAATTGCATTTTAATGCATTTCTAGTTTTAATCGGATTTTTGTAGTTTCTCAATATGGTAAAGATGTGATTGTGACTTTACGGTTAGACAATTATTTCTCGACTTTTTAACGCATACTCTCATTCTCTAAGATTCCATAGTGACCAAAGCGTATAGTACGTAAAGAAAATTGATTAAATAATCAAGCAAAGCCAACTGTGTGCAAAAGCATTATTGCATTCCCTAATAAATAAAGATTTACTGGGCGCAGACTTATGAGTCTGTTATTTGCCGATGATATTTTGTTGTAGGGTTCTTATAAGATAACCGCTGAGTGCAAATTTACTTAGAAAGACAAATAAATTGTAGAAAAATGTGTGAGTAAGAGAATGAAGGAATTTTTGACTCGGTGTGATAATTTTCGGGTAGTTATTTAAGATTTTATTTTTTGTTAGCAAGTGTAAGTCTGGCTGCGTATTCATAATAAACCAAAAATTCGATATCTAATTAAAACTAATACCTATACTATATTTTATTCTATCATAAATGCGCGTTTTACATTGGTATACAGGCAAACACTTTAAAGATCATTTTTGATCTTGAATTTGAAAGAAATAAAAAACGACAAAGGTAGTCAATTCAAACAGATATCGTAATGAACCTAACACACAACGGTACATTTAAAGTGTAATGTAACGAATTGACTCTAAATCATAGGCAAAGCTTACTGTGTAACTGTTTTTTTTTAATAATTTTAATATTAGACATTGATACTATATACGATTGTAGATATGTAAGTTTTGGAAGACATCAACATTTGTTTACTTCTAAAAACGGAGAAAACCGAGAAATTTAACCATGTTCAATTTCTTTTAGCTGCGTTATGACTGCACATTTAACAATGCCATTGCCAAACACTTAATAACCACACATATGTGGATGCCCAGTGGTAAACTTCCATAAGTTTTTTTTAGACCTCAAATAAAAATAAAAGCACTCACACTAAAATTCCCGAGTCAGTTTGGGTTGAACGATGTGACCAGTCTACTAACGAGGAAAAATACAACCATCACTTTTAAAATTGACAAAAGATTTTATAAGAAGCGATAATAGCTTGTGTAATATGTATAATATTGTTGATAGATTATAGAATGATTTATTATTAAATGAGAATAAAACCAAATAAAAATATACATATTTGAAAAATAAATAAGTTTATTTAAATCAATTAAGTTGATTTGGAATACAGCAAGGTATAATACAGCAATCCCACTAAAACAAATACATCGATTTTTTACAAGATATTAAGTTAAAAATAAATTTTTTAATTACATATGTATGTTCAACAAAATATTTTAAGAATGTAGCACTCAGAATTATTTCAATATATTGGCACTTACTAACTGTAAGAATGGATCAAGATACCTACACAAAAGTTTTTACTATTAAATGGGCTAACCCAAAATAGTTGATTAAGAATTCCTTTTTTTGTACAAATATTTCACTGCTTTTTTTTGTTAGGAACAACAAAATATCTCATATTAAAATTATTATAATATACCGATAAAATTTCCAAAAGATTCTTAGTTTTATCGAGGTAAAAACCACGGATTTACTCATAAACGAGTTTCTGAGTTGTTAAGAGTAGTCAACAATAATTTCCTAACGCGTAGTTTAAATAACAATTGATTGCTACAGAAGTTGACAGCGCGAAAGACAATATTAACTTAACATTATAATTCGGAAGCAACTACAAAAAGGCGAATACTTTGTAATCTAAGTATTAAACCAAATTTGCACATAAATTTAACAATTATTTGTTGATAGTATTTGAATATAAAAAGAGACCCACATCGAAAAAAAAAATAAAAACGCGCGCATGCAGCATTTTTGGTTAAAATAAACATTAATAAAATAACTAATTGAATGAGAAGCACAGTAAACGATGCGGGAAATTGTATAAAAACATTTGTTATTGCCCATGTTGTACAGATTTGTGTGTGTTGTGAACGATTTAATGCAAGAATTGTGTATTTTTAACCAAGACTCCGCCGCTGATACATTAATACATAGCTCACGCGCACAGGACACCACAGTCCTAACATAAAATTCTCGTTTTCACACCATCTCATCATTGAGTTACATAGCGCCCAAAAGGAAAAAAAGCTAAAGTTTCGATTCCTTGGCAAACAGGTATGTATGTATTTGCAGGGATATATACATGAAGCGTACATCCAACTGTTTACATCCTTATTACTAAAAATAGATTAGACCAAAAACAAAGTATTTCCAATTGTGCAAATTGGTTGTGAATATGTATTTATGCGAACGTTTGTATGTTTGTATGGGTACATAAATGCATGTGAAAATTTGCATGGCGTTTCCTTTAATTTGTATTTAGGATATTATTTACTCGCACAATAAACGGATGTAAATAAGCGTATACGCATATATCTATGATTGTGTTTGTGTGTATATACTGTGGAATCCAGTTAAAAAAGAAACTTCAATCTTAAACCCCGGAGTTCTGATACAAAAATAAAACGTAAAAATGAAAATTGAACGATACTGAAAATGCCATGTCCAAGTCTAAACAAACTAAATCGATTTAACTAAATGCGCCATCAATTTATTATTAATCCTTGAAGATTTGCTGTGCTAATAAAATTTTGTAGCTGTAATTCCGATTCGCTTTGAATAATAATAGATACTTAGTAAAATATACAGATAAATATACTCTTTCATTATATTTAAACTGTTTTCGATTTGAAAATTAGATTTCAAAGCATATATGCGATGAACGATATTAACAATTAGACATCATATGAA
Source organism: Drosophila eugracilis (assembly GCF_018153835.1). NCBI lineage: Eukaryota > Metazoa > Arthropoda > Insecta > Diptera > Drosophilidae > Drosophila > Drosophila eugracilis. The sequence goes on from NW_024573429.1 coordinate 28,049, forward strand.
ATATAAAATTCTACAGCATTCGCCTATTCAAAATTCACAAATTTTAAAGGTTGTATATTAATATTTTCATGTTATAATCTTTATTAGATCATACAATAAATTATCCGTTGTTTGACTCTACAAATATTTACAATCAGAATTAATAACTTAATGGATTCATCCTGCGGAATTTCTAAGGGATATCTAAGATACTACATCTAAACATATTACCTAAATTATAGATTAAAACTAACATTACTAAAAAAATCTACGTTTTTTCTTGCAGGATATATATGGAATTTTAAATGACAGTTAGTTTTGTAAATAAACGTGCACAGTAAAGGCGCCGACTATTTTAAAAACAATGAGCGGCGTTACCCAAGAATTTTGTGTACGGTGGAACAGCCATTTGGGAAGCATTGGAGCTGCGTTTCCGCAGCTTTTGGCAGGCCAGAGATTTGTGGATGTAACGCTGGCCTGCGAGGGCCATCAGTTGCACTGTCATCGCTTGGTATTGGCGGCGTGTTCCACATACTTTGAGTCCATATTGGCGGAGCATCCGTGCAAGCATCCCGTCATCATATTGCCCCGGGAGATTAAACTATGGGAGATCCAGGCTCTTGTGGACTTTATGTATAAGGGAGAGGTCAATGTCACTCAAGCCGGTCTTGGTCAGTTACTTCGTTGTGCCGAACAACTACAAATTCGAGGCCTCTACGGTTCCGAGGCGACAATAAATTACAAGAAACTTCATCAGGCTAGTCTGGAAGCTGTAAAGGATCCAGTCGCATCCACCCCGAAAAGCATTAAGCATATGGATAGTACGGAGATAGATGACACAGCCACTAATTCAACCACCTCAACGATAACCACCTCCTCCGCTCCACCGTTACCAGTTAACCAGCAACAACCTACAGTATTGAAGCGCCAGAATCAGGATGTTCGTCAACAACGACCTCAGTTAAATGGCAGTAATGCTCAACAGCTATCTAAGGCCACCACAGCGATCGTATTGGGCAGCCACTCCAATGCCCCAACCGAAGACGACTCCGGCGATGAGATGCCCAACAATTGGAATGCCTACGGGGAGCAATTTGAGGATTGCGGCGTTTCTGGGCCCTCCGTTGACAACAAAATGAATGTCCAACTAGCTCTTCAGCAGACAAGGTATGTAAAACCAATTTTATCGAAAATTTACTAAAAAGGAAGATATTACCGAAGATTTTATATTCAAATTAATCCCTAAAGGAAACGATAAACTGAAACTCTTTTTACAGGATTCAAATGCAACTTCAGCAGCAGCACTATTTGGATTCAAATGTTGAAGACGACCACAACTATGTAGCCGCTCATGATGAAAACAATGACAGTAGTTTCGCTGCAGGAGTAGCCTGCGGACCTGGTCTGTCTGTTAGCATTGACACTGATCTCGACACATCGGCAAATACTTCCGGAGCACTAAGCAATACCTCGATCGATGGCTATACTTCATATAAGCGTGTTCGACGTTCAGAAGCATCTCTAGCACAAGCGGCCAAATGTGTTTCGAAGGGCGAGACATTCCAAACTGTTAGCAATATGTTTAATATTCCTGTCTCAACCATTCGTTTCTATATGGCGCGAAAAGGAATTCTTCCGAAACGAAAACGTGGTCGTGGTGCTTCCCATGCCGGAAACATAATAATCACAACGAACTCAGGAAAACTTTCAACCGTCCCTGCGAGCATAACTCATCCCCAATCTCAGCAAATGTCCATTGACAGCCTACATCTAAAGGCGGGCATCACAAATACCAGCGGCAGCAATAGTCCGGCAACTGCAACGGCTACGTCTATGTCACCAGCATTTGATATGGCCTCAACAGCTGATATCGTGCCTTTTCACCTTCATAGTGATTCGGCGGCGGCATTCAAACTCAACGATCAAAAGTTACACATGATCTAACCACGCAGTTTGCAGAGCTGTACTGTACTAGTAGGGCATATATTAATAGAGCGGGATTTCCAAGCAGTTTCTGCTTTTTTTTTTAATTTTGGGGTTAGCTTCGGCTCGTGTGGGATCTTTAGTCATAAAATAGTCAACAAAATAAAATTTATACTTAGATTTATTTGATTACGCTTTCATGTTAACAGTTTTTTCCTTGGTTTATTATACTCACTGTTCAAACATTATTCATCAGAATATTTCAAAAATTATATAAATTACAGTAGGTGTATTTTATTGAGGATTGTGACTAATATTGCGTAAAATTTTCAAATATGTTTCTTGTCGCCCCAGTACTCTAAGAAATTACTGTATTGTTAATAAGATATTAATAAAATCAACCTGGAAACTTTTACTAGGTTTTTGTGTGATTGAAAATATAAGATGACAATTCATAATAAAATCAAAGGTCCCAAAAGACATAATCATAGTGCTTACAGCAACGGAATATTATATTTTATGGTATTACACATCTAACATTTTTGAACCAATACACTTTTTGTTGTTTGTAAAGCAGTAATGATCACAATGAGACGGAGAATAAATTTAAAACCAATCCATTGCAAGCGTGTCAAAAGTGTTGGGCCATATCTTCAAATATGTATGAATACCGCTAAATGATAGACGTTGTGAAAATAGTATTAAATACATGAGTACTGTGTACAATGCGGCTTGGCAATAAAATTTTAAATGTATTTGAAGAACTTTAAATATAAAAATTGGCGCTTTTACCACTCAGCAGGTGGTCAGTGGGTGACTTTTTCAAGGTTCCAGAAGACGGTTATACAAAAATCTATATTTTGAAGTATTTTTGTTTGCAGACTTAGCAAACATCATACATCAAATGAGCGCTTACATATGGAAATTAAAGTTTCCATATTTTGCATCAGTTGTTCTTGGTATTGATTTTCATTCTAACAACTGTAAGAATTCAAAAAAATCTTGTCGATGTGATAAGTTGAGAACTATTCTAAAATTTTCTTAAAAATATTTTCTGTGGCATATTTAAGAGTATCTTTTAGTTGTAAACGAGGCAATATGCAATAAAATTTATAATTGCAGTGAAAAATCAATTGGTTTCTCTGGATACCGGATGCCGAATGATAAACCTGTTATAGTGGAAACACATCTTTATGGGATCAATGCATTTACATCTTTTTCGGAACAGGTTGGTGTATTTTCATGGTCAGCCAACGGTCACACTTAAAGGTTAAATGTAAATACTCGCACACGGTTTCAACGTACTTATAAAATGTCCCAAGGAAATCAAAATAATAATAAAGGGTCGCTCGCTGACTTTTACTTGGATAAAAGTCTTCAAGATGATACAAACATGCAAGAAATTTTAAAAACATTTAACAGTAGCATTGACGTTTTGGAAGCTGACATGGAAAAGGCACTTGCGCTTCGTGCAGGACACACGTTAACCACAAACGAACAAATTAAATTAGATAGTTATTTAGCATATTTAAATAGTACGTTGTATTGGATACACTTGAAATTACAAGGTGTAGATGTCTCAAAGGTAAGTGCATTAAATAATATATATAAATGTTATTCTTATAATAATATCTTAATGATATTTCAGCATGGCGTGATGCACGACTTGGGTCGCGCCAAAGAATTACTTGCCCGCGATAAGGAAATAAACGAATCCCTGGCGGCTCCAAGATTGGACATGCCTGCTGCCAATCGGTTCATAGCCGCAGGAATTCACACCCGGTTTGTGGACATGGACGGAGTTATGGTCACCGAAAAACAATATAATAAAAGTCTACAAAAAAATGATCAAAAATAAAAAAATAACTAGACTATTACTCCTTTTGGGGTTGTAAACTAGACAATTGCCAAAATTTATTTTAAACATAAAACTCATTATCGCCTCACTATAACATTAAAATACAAAATACACAACTCATATCACTTATAATCCAACAGGTTAGTAATATATTTTTCATAACTTTATGAAGATTCTATTCATTGGTTTGCTCATCTTATTTCATATTACCCCTTTATAATTCCTTCCTTTTGTGAAGATCGCAGTTATTATCGAGATATTTTGTACGATTCTGCTGTTGTTCCTTTATAATAGGATTCTCTAAAAGTAGGAATTATGGCCAACTTCCTGAAAATACTTACGTTACACAAATGTTTTTGAACCCTCTGGTAAATACATAAGCCAATGCCCCCGAAATTAAGACATTATAATGTTGTAAAGCTGGAAAATAATTTTAATTCGTACGTTTCATTCTAAATGGCTTAATTTACGGTACAATACGATATATTACTGATGTTTCAAAACCGATAAATTAACATTAGCATTGTCCTTAATTTTATGTTGATCATATTCATACTTTAACCATACAGATATTAATATTTCCGATTTAATTTTTTGTTTTCTTGTTTTCCTTGAATTATTAATTATTTATGTATATAGCGTTTTTGTTTTTTCATTTTCATTTTCACTTCGTTTTTTTTTTTGTTTTCTTGGTTTTTTATTTTTTAAGATTATTGAACGAGAACTGGCAATATAGCCCAAAATTTTCTATCAGTCGGTGTAAGATTGCCCCAATAAGGGGGTTTTTAAAGCCCGGGCTGGGCCCAGTGCACAATTGTATTTTTCCTGCCGCTTATCCGTGACCATCGAAATGTTCAAGTTCTCTACACGTCCAGCAAAGGATCGTATAATTTACTAACTAGCATAAATATTAATTTTTTTTTTCATATTTACAGCTGCGGTTTTGTGTTTATTTATTTTTTTCCAGTTTTTGTTTTTTTTGTCTTTTTGGTTTTGTGTCTTTTTTCGGTTTTCTGAAAGTTTTCCTACTCGAACGTTGGCATTGCTTGGTCCGAGGTATGCAAAAAATATGTAAATATTTCCCAATTTATTTATTTTTATTTCGTTAATGCTGTTGTTGTTGTTGTTGTTAATACGTATCGCACTTGTTACGACTATAACTATAAATTGGGATGTACTCACTTAATAATTGTTTATTAATCTATGAATAAAGTATGGCTATGTATTTACCACTCACACATAAGAATACACATTTTTTGTTGCTTGTTAAGTTTGTTTTTCATTTTCCATTTTCCGTTTATCCTCCTTGTATTTTTAATTTTTTTTTATTTTGCTTGGGTTTTGTTTGTGTTGGTTTTGCTTCGCTCCATTTTACGTTAACTAGTTTTGTTTTTGTCTTCACATTTACATTTATATACTTAACTACTTAAAATTAAATTTATTTATGTGCTTATACACGAGCAACGTATTGGTAACTAGGCTAAAGTAATCATAAAGGTCGATACAAACTTCATTATTTAGAGAGAAAGCTAGCTGCGCGCTGGCTCCGGGCACATGTGAGTGGAGTGGGCGTGGCTGATTGTTGATCCTATGCGCGATTCTGGATGTAACCATAACAATGATGATGATCATAACGATGATCATGATCATGTCTATGATATAGATAACAATATCAATGCTTATATTCCGGGTAGCAGCCATTCTCGATGATTTGTTCGGACTGACTGTTGTTGCTGCTGCTGGTATCGCCTGATTGCTGATGATGATGCTGATGCTGCTGATAAATTGGCAGCTGAAGTAGCTGCAACTGCTGCTGATGCTGATGTTGATTTAGTGCCGCCGTGTCTGCTGCCGATTGCAAACCGCGACGAATGGGCGGCTGGATAACACTTCCACTGCTTTCCGTTTCCGTTGAGGGCGGGGATGGATAATAGTCCCTCTGACTTACATTTATACCATTTGGGACGATTGGCAAAGCCATTATGGAATTGTTGGCTACCGCCGTCGCCGCTGCCGCTCCCGATCCCGATGCCGCTGCGGAGGATTGATGATGATCGCCGTGGTGCTGATGCGGATGCTGCTGCTGCTGATGCGGATGCTGCTGCGTTATAGCCCCCGAAATGGGTCCGACGTCGATGTATGGTTGGGAATCCGACATTGTACCGGATGGCGGCTGGTCCAATACCACGACGGATACCACATCCTCACTCGCCCACCGGGCTAACTGTTGTTGAGCTTGAATAAAGTCATCACTAGAAAATAATAATCGTAGCAGGAACAACGGCACATGGTAAGAACAAAAGGGGGCCATTGAGGACGAGGTATGGGATTGGTTAGTTGACAAGGATTTCGTTGGGTAGGAGTCGTTTTGAAAGTGGTTTTAAAAATGAAAAATGCTTTATATCATCCTCTAAAAAATAAAAGCTTCTAAGGCACAGTACTACGAATCTAAACATCCACAAATTTATTAAATAAATATGGAATTTATATAACTAAAAGGTACATCGATTCCGTTCTTGTGGTTTTTAACAACAAATTATTGCTTTTATCAAATGATAAAAATGTAAAGCTTAGTGATTCAGGATAAATGCAAGCTCGGTTGATAATTTTCAAGAAAAAAAAGAGTTTTTTAAGAGAACAATAAACAAAGCAATTGATTCCTCGTGGAAAGGACAAGGGTAATGGCCTGGTAATGGAATAAAGAGACAGAAATAGTGGCACGAACTTACCTCTCGCTATCTGGTGTCTCATGGCAGTCTAGCCGAGCGTCAACCACTTGGCGCTCGTGGTGGTCAGCGGTTTCATAGATGCCCTCGTCCTCCTGCTGCAAATGAGTGTGTGATGAGTGGTGCGACGAGTGTGGACCGTGCGTGGCATGTCCGTGGGCATGGGAGTGGTGCGTATGGTGCCCGAATGCGTGAGGTGAATGCGACTGGTGCGGCGCGTGTCGTCCTGAAGATGCCGGCTGCCGGTAGCGTCCACCGAATGTGAATCTTGACTCCTCATCGGAACGGGGACGACAGCTTCTGCTGTAAGACGCATGAATTGTAGCGGTTTTCTGAGATTGTGGTATTTGCTGATTGGAGCTATAGGCGATAAGGATAAAAAAGGCAAGCAAATAATCAAATTATTTAGTGGCATGGGAGTTAATGGAGGGTCGGGTTGAGGACTTTTTGGTATGTAGGTTTTTTGTTTTTTGTTTTATTTTTTTTTTTTTTTTTTTTTGATTTGTATTGTTTAGAAATCGACAGGCAAACGAGATTTTGGACTGAGCCTGAAACCGAGACCAAAACAGAGACCGATACCCATGAGGAACTTAAGAGCAATGTCAACGCATCTATTACAATGCCTTGTTAAAAGAATGTGCAAGTGATTATACATATATAAATAGGAAAACGATGTGAAGTCAAGACCCTTAAGAAATAAGACCAGACAAGATGGTGTTAAGTTAAGTTAGTTAGAGTGGCAACCAACCTTTATCACACAAGGTATTCCAGCCTGAAGCCTGCAAGAAATGCGAATATAAATTGGCATTGGCTTGAATTACATTTAATATACTGCAGTACAAACAAGCAGTGGCTTTCATGCCTTAATGGTAGGTCAGTTTTCTGTTTAAAATAACATCATGAGTTTTTGTATATGCTTTTTGATGAGTATGAAGCTTTTGTCATCGTTAGTTTTTTTTTTTTTTTTTTTTTTTTCGTTTTTTTGGTTGTTTTTTTTGGTTTTTTTTTAATGAAAATATGAGATACTCTCAAGCCATCGAATATATTAGGTATATTAATCACTTGCTCTACGATTTAGTTATGGGTAAACTGGAAATTTTGGTATCATAGATTGACTATTGGAAAATTATAACGCGTTGACTATTAAGAATACGGTTGGTTAATGGGAAGCAACTGTTCACTGCCTACGTTATAATACCATGTTACAAAGCGCAATACATTTAGGTGTAATAGAACTTCTAAGAAATTATGAATTATATATTCATAGACACAGCAGTTGTTAGTCATTTTTTAATGTTGAAGTGTGTTAAGAAAAAAAATGTACGATATTTAGTTGAATGGTGGACAAGACAAGACAGGACAGGACAGGCTTTTCGGGTGTCTGACTGACTCGGTGCCAATACGTTAACGTGGTTTACGGTGAGATTAAGTCGGAAGCAGAAAATAAACACTAACCCTTGAGATGACTCACTACAAGCTGCGGAACTTTCTAATCTATAGTGTCGATCGGCTTCTGTTTCCGACATTCGTATATCCTCGGATCCGCTGGGACTCATATGACGGGACGAGTGGTGCTCAAGTTGCCTTATTAAATCCTCCAGATTACGTATTCGCAGCGGTCCGGTCGACGGAGCATCATCATCATCCAGCTGCTGCGGCTGCAATGCGACCGTCGAGGGCTGATGCAGCTGATGTTGCGATCGATGATGGTGCAGCATTGTACCGCCATGCGGTATACCCCCCGATATAGTCGTCGATCCGCCACCGGCTCCCACGCTCGATCCCAGTCCCATACTACCGAGGCCAGCTCCGCTGCCGTCGAGTATGATCGCATGTACGGCGGCATTATCGCAGATATTCTCCCGCGAACTCGATTTCGATCCAATATTCCGTTTATACTGCTCAGCCGAGTATCCTAGCTGCGAGTTGTTGCAATCCTGCAGCGTTTTTCGCAACATCTCTTCGCTGAGACTGCCGCTGCCAACGGGCGTGTTTCCGGTTCCGGTACCACGGTGTGTGGCAGCATTGCGCAGCGCCTCCAATATATCCTCATGATACCCATTCAGAGACTTCAACGTACGCTCCACTTCGGAGGCAGCCGCACCGCCGCTCGTCGATGCCAGGGTGCCGTCTTGGGTTATAAGCTCGAGGTTATCGGACTGATTGTCATCGCCCCATTTATCTTTTAGCTGCTCACCGTGCACCAGACCATAGCCGTGCTTCTTTAATATACCCTTCTCTGTGGCAGCCAATAATAATGCATTAAGTTTGAAGTGAGTATTTAGTTCCAATGTGCATGTAAAGGAATATACAAATTTGGTAGAGAAAGGCACTTGACTGCAAAACAGCGATTATAGTGGGGATGACTTAATACTTAATTGCACAAGTAAAATATATTGATTGGTTTATTTGGACTTTCTTTTTGTTTTGTTTTTGTTTTTTGCTAAATTTATTATGCAACTTCCACATAACAATAAATACTACTTGTGAATTTTTGTATTCCCTTAGCCAAAAAGATTCCTAATTTTAGTCGAATTTTTGTATTGTAACCCAGAGTATTATATATATTTCTGATCATCATTACCATGCAAGTCAATGCAAAGATAATAAATATATAAAATCGGTTTTGGGAAAGTAATGCTTAACCAGAAATTGAAGAATTAACAAAATTCATATGCGGCTTTGTGTTTTTTTTATTAAGATAATATAGTTTAATTTTTGGACAGACAGACGGACTTGACTTGCATGTAGGTACTGATCATGAATGCATATACATAGAAATGTCTATAAAATGTTAAATACCCTTAACTCTACGAGTATTGATAAAGATAGAGGATATGTGAAAAGTATTTTAAAATTTGCATCCAAATATAATTACAAATATTATTAATAATTATAATACCAAGAAATTTGAAAAACGGTCAAAATAATTTTCATTTACATTTTCTTTGTTATTTTCATAAAAATAGGCAAATTCGTTTTTAATGCAAGTGCAAATATTCATGCCCAATTTATCAACCTAAACTTTTAACAAGCTGCAGTCCATCGATGTTTTTTTGAATATTAAAATTATCTTGGCAACATAAAATAAATTAAAAATAAAATAACCTTAAGTGAAGTTGAAGTTAATTAAATTATATCTTTATTTAAATAAACATGAATAACATTTAAAATGCTAATATAAAATAATATAGCTAAAGCCTTGCAGCCCTTTTATGGGTACACCCATAGGTAAAAACAATTAAAGGGATTTCGAAAGTTTCAACGGACATGGCCAGATCGACTTGGATACTGATTTCTGATCAAAAATACATATACTACAAAATACGAAAGGTTTTTATCCATTTAATACGAATCTCACGAATATAAAATAACCTTTTTATGTCGCAAGCTCGGTGCTCTAAAATGTAATTTTGTTAAAGGACTTTTAATAGAGCCCACAAACATTTTTTTTAAAGAAAAGCCCGGGCAAAAAAGGTGAAAATTTAGGTCGTTAAAAAAGGACATTAGAAGCTTGTTGGGAAAGTGTACGTAATACGTATATATATAAATAACATACATGTTCGCTGAAAATAAACTTATGATTTGCTATTGAGAGTATTAATGTAATAGTAAAACTGTAACTGCAATAATAGAAGCTCTGAAGAGTACAAGCAATAAACGTTAATCAATTATTAGTCTATTTAAATTTAGGTTGTTAACATGGAAGGCATCTAAATTGTTAAGCGGGAACATAGGAACACAACTTATGCCAAACCGTTTTTGTCATTAATATACGATTATATACTGTTTTAGGGGGAAATTCCCGTTCCCCATGATGCAAAATCGGTGAATGTGTGAAAAATATATATAATATTGAAGCCTTTTACGTATATATATATTTTGTGTGAAGTCCCCATTAAATTTAGTGAAAATTAAAGAATTTATAGTCAATAGAACGAGAACCTCCCCTTAAATGCAATTCTAAATTCTTAGTCGGGGATCTCACTGAAATCTCAAAGAGAAAGAATAATGATTTTAAAAGCATTATTCATAATACGGATCTAAGAGGTTTCAGTGACACCCCTTAGCCACTTTGTTTGTGTATCTAATCTAAAGCACAAGTATTTGAATAATTGTAAACATAATGTATTAACCTGCATGTGACTGATCGTCCTCGCCACATGTCGTGTAGCGTCGTCCATGAATGCCCTTGTCCCTGTGAATGATAATTATAAAATAGGTGCATACATCTTGAGGCTTATTGCGATAGGTTGTAAACGATGAATCAGTTATAAATTGCCAAATATGTATCAGAATTACTGATGCATCGATTACTGGAGCATAACTTTGTTGTAAACGGTGAATCAGTTAAAATGCTTTGAAAATAGTCTCACAGTCTCCTTATACATCGTTTACATAGCTATTACAAGGTAAGGTTGTGGAATTTTTTTGAAAAAATACACACCTGAAGCCAGTTTGATTGGCATAGACTAACTTGCTGGATCCATCCAAGGAGACCTCTTCAACAGAATGATGATTCGGCGCAGTTGCCGCTCCACCGTAACTTTTTGCAATCGGTTTCTTCGAATAGGGCGGATCGTATTTTAGCGTAGTGGTCTTTCGCCTATATGTGGCCATCGGTACCCATATTCAGATTGTTGTTGTTGTTGTTGTTGTTTATTCATTTATATGCGTTATATATATTATAGATTTTGCATACACTCCAATGTATATAGTATGTGTAATAATTTAAAGCGTAAAGTTATGCGTGTTTTTACAGATATATGAAGTCAGTTATCGTATTTATTTTATTTCATTATTCAGCAAAATCAATTTTACGTCAGAGTGTTGTTGTAGTTATGGGAGGCAGGAAGCGTGGTTGATGGGTAAATATCGTAGGTTTGTATATGTTTTTTTTTAGTATTGGTTTTGGTTTTTGGTTCAGTTTGGTTCGGTTAGTAAATAAATAAACAATGTTTATGGTTTTATTTGAAGAGTATGAGGCAAAGACGTGCACATTATACACACGCATGCACCAGATTAAGTTTAATATAATTTAATTTTTTTTAATTTATTATTTTTATATAATTGCATGTGCATGCGTGTGTATTTAAGAGCCCGTTGAAATATGTTTTGATTGGATTTTTATATCAGGATTTGGTTTTTTGATTTCATAAATACCGATTTGAATAGGTTTAATTTGGTTTTTGTTGATTTTGTTTTGTTGGATCATTATATTGATGTTGTTGTTGATTGTTGTTTGGAAACGAAATGTTGCAATGAGAGTCTTAATTAATCAAATGCTTACAGATTTTGAATAAACATTTTGGGTTTGAATATAAAGATTTTTGTTTTGAGTTGTATATATGTTTGTAAAAATTAACACACAGAGTTATACGCCTGGTCTTAAAATATATATTCATGCATACTTTTGAGGGTCATAAAAAGGATAAAAAAGCTATATATCATCGGCTAAGCCGAAGTTATTTTTATACCTTGCAGTCATACAAAAACGTTTTTATTTTATTTACAGTACATCACAATAATCAGCAGCCTTTTAACGTTTCTTAAAAAGTTGTCATTTTTGGACATTGGATTTTGTATAAGTAAGTATAAACAGACAAAATTATTGGTGTTTTAAATATCTGTTGAAAAATCTGCAAGGGTATACATGTATATATATACAAAACATGGAAGCTATTCAAAAATAAAAATAAAGTATAATTCAGGCGAAGATTATATAAAATGGCGTAAAAGCATTAGAAATTTCACAATAAATAATATTAAAAAATAAGATAAGGCCCAAGTTTAAATGAATACTAACAAGCGAAAGAATTAAAAATTTTGATGGTTTATAACGTATGAGGAATACGAAGATTTTTTTTGATGTTTCACATGCGGAACCAGGTATAGATTATGAAACTAACTCCGAATAAAAACTAATAATTAAGGCACATGCAACTACGCGCAGTGCGGCTCAAACTTGTTGTGAGGAAGGAAATAATTTAGATTGTTTAAAAAGAAACATAATTGAAATTGAAATGTAATTAATTTGTTTATGTATTGGAAAGCCACCGAAAGATTTTTAACAAATTCCGCACGGCAAGTTTTTTTTTTTGATATTGTTTGTAAAAACATACATTCTTAGCGGTTGTGTGTTTTTTTTTGTGCATGCACGAAAAGTTGTTAATGTTTTTAAATAGTTTAACCGGGAAATGATCGGTAGCGATTACTATATAGTTAATTTGTACTTTAAGTAGTTCCAATTTCAATGTTTTCGACAGTATTTGTAATATATGTGGGTGTATTTTCGGTTTCCATAACGTTTTGGGCCATTGTAACTGTATCTGTAACTGTACTTGTAACTGTTCGTGTTATTGTGTTCGTATCTGTGAAATGTGAATGTATCTGTATGTGATTGTTGTATTTTTGATCCCAATGTTCATACCATATTACACAAACAAAACATAAATGCTTTATGTGTGTACATTGTATTCGTATTCGCATTCATAAAGACGGCTTTTCGGAACACAGGAGGCTTACTCTGCAGAAAGCACCACCATAGCTCAAAGTCAGTTTCATCTATGTTGGGCCCTAAGCGCAAAGAGAAGTCAAAATATTGATCGCCTCGAATCGCAAGCTATCGCCTGGATCGTATATATGTTGTATATATATAGTTCCCATATATCATATATAGGAACAAAAACTTCACGGATATTATATATCTACTCTTGGCTTTGGGCTGCAAGTTAGCGGGGCTATTACGAATACTTAAAATACTTAAACTTGGGGTCGGGTCTACGAGTATATCTATGAAATCTATAGAGCACACTTCTATTTATGATAATATGCCCCGTGTTTCGGATTCGGATTCGGTATCGGTATCGGTATCGGTTTCGTACTGCAGGTATGTTTAATGATGGTGGCAGAAACAACAGCATTATTTTTCTTGTTGATTATACATATATATATATATGGATATATAGTTTTTGGCATGATTATAGTGCTGGACAGACTAAACTGAACAAAAGTAGTAATGAAAAACGTCAACGAGATCACCGCCGTACTGACGACAACGATAACATACACAAATGGCAATCCTTTGTATAGCCGCTTTCAAATTGTGTGCTATTTGACTCAGAAACTATAATAATTTAAAGCCAGAATCGGTGACTAACAAAAAGTTATAATTCATGAAATATGTTCAATAAAAATATGAAACCAATATCATAACTACTTAATTTGTTAATGTATCTAATCCTTATTAACTCGTTTTTTTTTAATATTTCGTTTTTTTTTCTAAAGAAAACAACTTAAAATAAAACTTTTTTAGCAGGTACATTAACTTAACTTTTTATGTTGACAAGAGTCATGTTCTTTAAATCGTAACCAATCGTCGTACTTTAAGAATTTCATGGTTTTTCCGTAGGTTTTTCATTCGTTACCTAAATCAATACCAACAGAGTTATTTTTGTACTGTATAAGCTATTGGTACAGCTTTAGAGGGGCGTCTATAAAAAAATAATTTAAAGTCGGGTTGGTTAAGTGCTACATCTTTTAAGAATATATCTGATATCCTTTTTAAGAGAATTTATTATTGCATATGCAAAAATCCACGTTTTTTCTTAAGGTTTTGCCCATTTCAACGCCTCCAAGTCCTAAGGATCTGTGGTTCCCATATTTTTATAGGTATAGAAATGAAAGAATGGCTAAGGCCAGAGTCTCTCTCTCTAACATATTTTTCATACCGATTTAAAACTATCAATGCGTTAAAAAAATACAAAAAAATTATTGTTTTTGTGCCTATATCAAGACATTTACAAGAATTTTGTTTGGCTTAACCTTAAGGCGATTTATATCTCTAATATATTTTTAAAAATTGCCTTAAAATGCATTCGAAAAACATTTTAGTTTCTTTGAAATCTCTTTTAGGTAAAGATTAATAGCAATATTTATATTTTACATTGAAAGTCTGCAACAATTTTAATGCAATATTTCTAAAATTTAGAAAAATGTTTTTATGAGTGTAAGAATTGGAAATATAATAAGATGTATAGAGATGTGCAAGTGTGAGGTAGGCAGTTGCGTACGCGAATCGACTCAGAGTAAATATTATATATGATTGTATCGATTAAACTAAAAAAGAATACCAACCAATTTACTGAGATACAATCAATGAAATATTTAAGTAAAATCCAACGTACGCCACCGATAATAGATTTTAGTTAAGACGTTGTAAGAAGTAAGTACGTTTTGTGTTTTTTTTTGTTGTTTATATGAAGCTTAACAAAAATGAACAATGACAATGGTTTTAATGCAACGACACAGACAAATTTATCAAAATGCGAAACAAATAAAACAAATTTACTAAAGTTTTTTTTTTTTGCATATTTGCATTTGCAAGTGTTTTTTTTTTAAGTTTTTAAAAAAATATACTTTTATGTTACTTTTTGCTTGTTTTCTTTTTGTGGTTGTAATTTGTATTTGTATTTAAAGCTGGCTTTTTCATTACTTCTTTTCAACTAACCTTAGACACAGGGAGAAGTTTCTATGTACTACAACTGACCTGTAGCACAATGCCATCAAGGTGAATGTTATAAAAACGAACCCTACAACTGACATTAGAACACCGACTAGGAACACTGTATTTGAGCCGTGGTAGTTCTCTATACGAGAAATTTTCAGCCAAGTTTTGTTTTTTTTTCGTTATGTGCCCCATTGTATTGCATTTGTGTGTGTATGTTAAGTTCGATTTCAAATGGGTGGAGGTATACATTTTGGTTGGTTCATTTTATTATATTGTATGATAGATTTTTTATATTGGTTTACGTAGTGATACGCCAGGTGATTAACGAGGACGATATTTCGCAGTTATTTCATTTCATTATTGCAGTTGGGTTGTGAGTCAGCCGAAAAAAACAAGGAAATACAAAGTTTTGTTGCATTTGGGGGAAAATAAGTTATAATAGGCATTTCACACATTCTTTTGGGTTTTGATATTTCTTTTACCGATTTGCATCTTTTTTTTAATCATTTTTCTTAATTGATAAGAATACGTAAACAATAAATAACAACGATAACATGCATACATTGTAGTATGTGTTCTCATTGAGAAAAACTTCTTCGGATTGCCAAAGTTTTGGGAATGGCCAAAAACGGATAAGGTACTCTCACAATTGCTTAAAATTAAGTTAATTTTCTTATTTTGTTTGCTTTTCTATGACAATGGTAATCGTATTTGGCATAATTACCACTAAAAATGAACATTCGGCTCAGAACTTAAATGTTATTTTGGATCCCGAGTGAAATGACTGATTGTAAGCATTTATATTTTTGTTTAGTATTATTTTAAATTTATTCTGCAGACTTGTTTCGTAAAAACGTAACTAAACAAAAGAAATATGGCATAGAATCTGAGACTACTTTCGTTTCACAAAACCTTGTGCATTATATTTTGCATTGCAAAATGTACAAAATTCGTAAAATACTAGAGAAAAACTATTAAATAAATTGGGAGCTCATTCTAACAAGGTTTGGTTTTTATACCTACGGAGAATTAAGAAAATATTTAGTCTACACTTAGTTTTATTACTAAGCAATATACTCCACATTTTATAAACGTACTTTTTCAGGTTTTCTCCAACCTCTTTTTTATAAACATCGTTATACTCGTATGTTCTAAGAATGTTTCGCCAAAAACAGTAAAACTGTTTGATTTTTCACATTTTGGGATTTTCGTAGCCGAAACTGAATTTTGAAATTCAGTACCTCTTGACTCTTTGTGTTTTCGATCCTTAAATATTATTTTTTGTTCCCATGCGGACTCAAAAAGACGGCGCATAGTGTTCGTAAGTGGATAAATGATGGCTGATTATGTGTTCTGGTGAGTGTGCTTTCGAGAGGTGTAAGTAAAAATAAGAATAAAAAAAGATGGCCTAACAAACTCTCATGTTTAATTATAACAATTTTTATAGAAATTAATAAACAATAATTTTTGGTTCTCAAATTTATTTCGAATATTTTGCTGTTTTTTTTTTTTTAATTTTATGTTTGCGGATATGTTCTTATATGCATATTGTCATAAATAATATGAAAAATCAAAATAGAATTAAAAACCAAAATAAACTGAACCGAAAAATATTGATATTATACATTTTTAGATTACGACGACAAATTACAAGCACGTACAATTTCGAAACTTATAAAAGCACTACGAATATTTTACACACAGCGATAAAATCCAAAGGGCAGTCAAAAAGTAAAATGTTTAATGTGATTATGTTAATGTTTTATAGTCACTTCATATTGAAATATATAGGATAGCGCGTGGCAAAGATTTATATACAATTATTTAGATACAAAAATTCAGCAGCGTGAAGAGGAGATTATTTTAAGGAAAACCCTAATTGAAACTTGAGCATCAATCCTGTTCTGATTTGATTGAAATAATATTGAGAAAAGTATGTTTTGAAAGCCACCTTATATTAGACATAGTTGAGAGTGAAAGTATCAGAACAGGGCAACAAAATGTACATTCATTAAAGAGAATCAGGCCTATATAAACCTAACATCTGTAAGATACATTTTCCTGAATAGGTTAATCAAAAAATATTAAATACGTTTTCAAACCATCAACAACAATAAGAACAATCAAAACATTTAGCTATGATTAATAAATAAAATGACTCAATTAAATAACTATTCAGGAAATTGTAACTTTAACAGTTGTAGGAGAGATATTTCATACTGTAGATATGTAATTGTAAGCTTGAAGTATGTTATGTGGTATTAAAATGTAGCCATTAAATATTGAAAGTAAACGTATTGACTTGTGGAATGTACTTGTGTGTGTGGTGGTGATGGTAGTGTTGCTAAATTCATAAGAGGAAGAGCATGACTTGCTCGGTACTCTACCTGTAGCAAACGGCCAGTGTTGCAAAACTAATGAAGACACATTTGACGATAACTGTTAAAATGATGACCATGGTTAATGTGCTGATCCTATTTTGGTCAGAGGTGCCTGCAAATGGTGGTTGCGTTTTATTTTTAATCAAATTATATAAAGATTATATGCGCAATTTTTCGTATGTCGGCTTTTAAATTTCATTATACGTTCTTCCGAAAATACAAATTAAAAATTATTGTTTTCTGCTTAAAAGTTATCAGTTAATATCAGGGACGCTATCGACAAAAATATTATATTTGCGTGCATTGTAAAGGTGAAATGATTAACTCGAGATACCTGCCATTTATGTTCCCAAAAATAAAAAAATAGCTGGATATTTGAAATGGTTATAAATCGAAGATAGAATAAATGCAAGTTGATCAGTGAATAGCAGGTATTTTGTAATCAGGGTATTCAAAATGTTTCGGCTCTTTAGGCAGCTTTACACTGCGAGGGTATAAAAACTAAGATCTTTCAAAGACACCTTTAATTAAAACAGTGTGTAGTTGGACACCCATTCTGCATTACAAAATTAAAAAAGTGAGTTGATGATATAGAAAAAAACAACCAATAACAATGCATTATTAAAGTAATATATATAGAAAGTTCCCCAAATATTGGTGTTATGTAAATGTCAACATTTAAATAAACTATTATTTAAGGTGTTCTAACCTGACCTTTTTAAACGGAAATTGCATTTCCGGTTCAAATGACAAATCACCGATCTGACTACCATTGTCATACAAGTAACAAAACTGAATTGCAAATGATTGGATTAAACCCAATTATACAATTGTGAGTTGCCAACGATTCTGACCTCGTTCAACAATACTTATTTAGTATTAAAAAGAGCCCTGCATGAATATTTTCTAACGCTTGTATTACAAAAATATTGTTTTGATTGTAAAAATAACTTTAACTTTGCTTAACAAATTTAAATTTGATAAACAAGACTTTTGTTGATTCAAGCAAAGCTCTGGTATTCTGGTGAAAATCTTATATGATATAATGTATTGTTTCGATTTTAGACCAGTTCCATTCGATATAGATTTGATGAAATGCGATTAGAATTTAATTGTTCACAAGTCTCTTCCAGCTGGCGCAAGGTAAGATACAAGCATCGGAAGCTGAACTCGACACCATAGTCATTTCTTACCATATGGGGTTTCTTTCTTTTCCATTTTGATAGTATTTTCCGGGGTGGGCAGTGCTTCGGTTGGCAGTGCTGTTGTGAGGAGCACGATAGAACTACAGTCGTTACCGCCCCATCCCATATCGCAAAAACAGCGGTTCGTATTCGTGCAGACCTGAAAAATTTAAAAAAAAACATATGCAAAATATGTGTGGTCGTCGTGGTAATAGTTTGTTGCATTATCGCACATCGTCGTATTCACATGTCAGCAGCATGCCCAACAATAAAGTCTACATCGTTTTTTTTTATGGCAATAGAGAGAGTGACATAGGCACTATTTATGAACTTACACCGTGTTCGGAGCACTCTTGACCCTGTGAATTTGCTGGGCACTTGGTTTGATCCACATGGGGAAAGAGACTGACACACGTTTGGTTCAGGCATATTAGATTATCACCGCACGGAGTTCCATCCTTGACCAGGCCATGTTCTGGATAACTGTTGGAGCCCACTTGCCCGCTGGTCGCCCTGTGAATACTCAAACAATTGTGAGACTATCTTTATCGGAACAATCACCTGATCTCCCTCCCCATTAGCCCATATTGGTCTTGCTACGCACTTGCATTCGAATTCCTGGCCCTTGATCGAAATGATTGTTCGTGAATAAAGCTGGTCGATACCATCGTTAACTGGTTGACGTTCACCATCCTTGCACTGAAGGGTTCCACACTGGACGTTTCTGTGCGGGGAAATTGAAATTGTGAACGATATTTAACTATAAATATTAAACAAAAATGTCGAAAAATATTTTGTAACCTCTCATAGAGTAGTCTAAAAGTTGTCTATGTTGTTAATGAATACCAATCTTTATAATGAAGCTATCATAATGAAGGACTTACTCTGGATCACACTTAATATAATGCTCATTGGCATCTCGTCCGCAATGCCCGTTTATTGAGCCTTTAGAATTAAATTGTTCATAGCACTGGCGATCCGCTGCTGATCCCCCGTAACCCCATATGGCCTCACATTGCAAACTCAGCGTGGGGCAATATCCTTGAAAACAATAACCTAAAAGACCAAAAAATCAAAAAATAGTACCTATTGTATATAAATCAATAGTTTACTAACCTGAGATGCCAGACTTGCTAAGTCCGCATGGGGATCCGTTCTTCTTAAATACATCAGATGGACATTGGCCAATTTCGCCATCACAAAATTCAGGAAGGTCGCACTCATTATTGGTGTCACGACAAATGTGATCCTTTGGGCGCAACTAATAGTGTGGAATACATTAGATTTAGTCGAGTTATGTCAATTAGCCAATCAATAACTTACGCGGCATTGGTCACAGCATTCACCACTGGCACATTGGGCCTCCGATTTTAGTTTACATGTAATGCCATCACAGCACGGGTCCATAGAACACTCCTCGAAAGTACCACAATCGCACTCCTCATCTTCTTCAACTACCTTATTTCCGCAATTTCGTCGTAATTCAATCTATATGAAATGAAAAGGGTTAAAAAGAGGACAATAAGTTATATAACAAGTTTCTTCAACATAGCATACAGAAGGGCATTAGAAGTGATTTGGTTCAACGCAGATGTAACTCCCAAAAGGTTCCAACTCAGTTTGGTATCTTGTGAAACAATTGTAAAATAAAGTGCAATATTCAGCTGAGTCCTCACCTCATTTGGCTTGTTGAGCAAACACAATCCGTGGCCAGTCCGCAATGCGTCAATGTAATCTTTTTTACTGCACTCGGAAAATTTGTATGGCTGGACATTCTCCTGGCCCACAATTGACTGGGCCATGATGCAACCGTGCCAGTCGCGGCAGAAGCACTCCTCGCCTACGGCACAAAAAGAGGAAAGAGGATTCTGTATTGAAAAGCAGACTGGAATATTGATGAGATAATTCTTACGTCCGTCGTCGTGTCCCATGCCGATGTTATGGCCAATCATGTGGGCCATTGTGCCCGCCAAAAGGTGGGGTTCATACACGTTGACATCCACGCTGATGCCCACAGCACGTGGTGTGCAAACAGTTTCGGGCACGGCCATGCCAGCCTCTCCACCGGCAAATGTTTCACCACTAATGGATCAAATAAGGCAAATATATATCATATATTATATAATATATAAAACCAAAACCAATCTCTTACGTGAGCAGCTGCGTGGTGTCCCGCTCGATTTGAAACAGATTTCTCGAGGTGTAATCGTTAAAGTTAGATATCGCCTTGCTAATATCCTTACTTCCATCGATAATGGCCTGATTTTTGCCCCAAGTCTCAATGTATACAACCGAAACACGGGTATTTAGAGTGCGAAAATACTGATGGAATATATATATAGAAGAATTTTCATTTGAGCTTACAATAGAAGCCAGAATAATACCTACCAGATCGGCTATGTTGGCAACCTGAATGGCATCGTGGATAACCTCCGCGCGAGTACTGCCATTTCGTTTATCGAACATTGCCTTGTCGACAATAATGGCCGTTTCAATGTACTTGGTGGCCTCCCTGACGTCCCGTTTATTGCGTCCCATGCCGCCCTGCAGGATCTCCTCAACGACGCCCGCAACTCCGGCGGACAAGTGCTTTGTGCGACGCGACAGCCGCCACGAGTCCAGATTTCCCGAGTTGGCACATCCTTTGTTCGCCTTTGTCCGGGCCTCGAAAATAACATGAGGATGTTTCTGCACGAAAATCAAAAATCATTATATGTATATATATTCTTAATAAACTGATGTACGAGTATGTAAATCTTACCGATAGATCCCCGCCATAAAAGGGATGAATAACGAAAGTTTCGTTGCCAATGTGTATGACGCCACTGACGCCGTTACAGGTGTGGAAAGCTGCGCTGGCACCAGGATAATCCTTTACGGTCCCATGGTAGTAACAGTGCTCGATATCCTATAAAAAAGTGTATGGAAATTTTTTTTACTGTTTATATAAATATTGTTATCCATAGTTTGTTCGTTATTGATCAATATTCAGAAAAATGTTTTTAAAAGAATTTAAAGAATTTTCTATTATATCTTTTTAGGGTAAAAATGTTACTAAAATCACTCTCAAAATGTTGAAACCTTAACTCACATGTCGGTTTCCATCGACAAGATATCCACCCACGTGGTAATGTTTCTGCTGTATATTTGGAGAAAGAAGTTGTCTGAAAAGAATATATGCCAAGGATATTTATAAATAAATGTTTTATTTATTTTCAGATAATAAACTTACGAATTAAGCTCCAAGTCCAAACGGAATTTATGATTAAATGCTTTTATTAGCAGCGATGTGCGATGGAAGTGTTTCTGTAAGTATAAATAATTATTATTTTAAGATAATTAATAAACTAAACAGAAAACCAAAGTTCATTTTTCAAAGTTTATAAAACCAAAACTTTTGCAAATCGTACCTTTGTTCTTCCTCTGTTAAAACCACTGTCGTCGTGAGGTCGAGGTCTTTGTCCCGGCTAAAAAGTTATAGAGAAATAAAATTAATTAGTGTGAATTCCAAGACAATAAATTTTTTGTATAAATTTATAACGATTTTCTTACCTTAGGGAGACTGACTTCACGCGTGGATATGCCCATCTTCTCGTGATGGCGCAGCTGTACTGGATATATAATTTGGTAATAGTGACCACCAATTCGACGGACAAGCTCTTGATTTTGCCTGTATTCTTTAAGTAAACGTTCCACTTCACCTAAAAGTAAATGCACATAATTATATCATTTATGGGGATTTCGTTTTTGTATTCATCTTAAGGCAGGTTTTAACTTTGAAAACACTAAATAATATAATATATGAAATCAATCTAATATGCTAATTTTTACTTACCAACAGGACTTTCTTCATTCCAAAATGAATCATCTAGTGTGTAATCTGCTTCTGTAAGAAGAGTTTTAATTGATTTTAGTGGTTGATTTACACTAAACAAATACGATAAAGAAGAAAGGACTTTGCGCAAAGTGAAGGTGAAAAGCGATGATATCAAAATGTATAAAAGAATTTAAAGATACGATTATTTCTTCCCTTGAAAACTTTGCAAAACAACTTTAGTCCAATAAAAGAACTATAATACCCAATTATAACACTAGGGAAACATTTAAAATTAGTAAATATGGATTGTTTTATTGTTAATAAAAAGATAACGGATCGGTAGGGTTTCAGAATCCAAACGCTTTGCCGACTTTCGTATGCTACGGTAAAGCGTAGGAATTCTAAAACTCTACAACACCCAGCTGCATTTATAACAATTTAATATATAGTTCTGTAGACTTGATACCTTAACACACGTCTGAGAAACAGCCTGTTTCAGTGTTAGTTTTGATAAAAATCAGCTTGAAAATTGCTGTGACATGTACCAGGTTACGATTTTTAACTATTCGCCTTATCGGGAATATACAAGTTTAATCTGCTTAATTTAAAAGCGAAAAAATATTGTAACGAGTGTCAGTGCGGATCATTTATCTGTCCGAAAATCTTTATATTCGTATAAACCATTTTAATATTAAAAATTTTTCAATTTCTTATAAAAATGAGATTGAGAGGAAAATGCAAAAACGATTTTCAGAATGCAATTAGTTAGGCCAAATAGAAGATTGTTATATAATAACAAAAGTACTTACCCCCCGCAGATGTGACGAAAACGCACAGCTGAGCAATGATGAGGATTAAATAGGCGATGTTTATCCACATGACGGCGGCTGCAATATTGTGATTAAAAGTGAAGTTGTCGAATCCAGCCCCACTTCTAAGTCTTAGTTTTCTCTCCTAATTCCTCTCAGTAATAATTTATAGAAAACTGTCTTCATATGGTACTTAAAAATTACTGTTTGCATTAGTTAACTTCCCTTTTTTTAGTATCTGTGGTATTGAATTGATTTGCAGTAATCTCTCCTCTCTCCTCGTTTCTAAGCCATTGGGAATGGGAAATTCGATTCGACCACTTTAGCCAAGCATTTTCATTTTCATTTGGGTTTGGGCCTTGGTTTTGGTTTTTGTTTTGTTTTGGATTTGGAATTGGGTCTGGGCCTGGATTTGGATTTAGATTTCGATTTGGATTTTGCTTTTGCTGTGTGTCAGTGGCAGTGGTTTTGCATTCGTGACTGAGGCTGTGGCTTGGTTTTTAATGGGTTGCAGATTCTGCTGGGATTGTGCATTCATCACACGACGAACTGACTTGGCTTGGCTTGGCTCAAGGAAGCTCGGAAAATAAACAAGATAATGATATCAAATTCAAATATAATAATCACTCTTTGGTACGTTTCCCAAAACGCTTTTCTATAACAACCGTAGCGCGATTAAAATGCATCAAAATCCGCACCAACTTCTCAGCAAGCGATGACCTTTGGTGCTGTAATTAAAAAAGAGGGTGATTTAATATTAAAATATTGTTTAAAACGAAGTTCATTAGCTGGTATGGTTACAAAATAATGTAACTTTCTTTATCTTTAACCCTTTTCCAACAAGAATATTGCTAGTTTTAGGCATTATCTTGTTTTTAAACTCACAAAATAGGATGCCGCTGCTTTAAGCCACATTTCTGGAAAGTTAACAACCGTCACTGATCTTAGAAAATATAACAATTTTGAAGCACAGCTTTTTTGACTTATAAACCATGCCCATCATGATCACACAAATTTTACGGTGATATCAGCAAGAGTTTATATTTTTCAAATCGAGTCACAATCATTTTCTCTTTTTCTTGAGATATGTAAAAAAAAAATTCTTCGATAGGGAAAATAAACTACTATAAAACAAGAAAAGCTCAGGTTAAATCTGCTTAGAGATGTGCATTAGGGGATTGCCCAACCGAAACTAATGAAAAGCCACGTTGGCACTTAGGTGAATGTGAATGTTGGATGTTGGATGTTGAATGTTGAATGTTGAATGTTGGGCACCGGACAGTTGAAGAGCGCACCGAGGCCACAGCCGACAATTTTAATTTGCGCTAATTAGGCAAGGACAGACATTTAGCGGTGACAGAGAAATTGTAGAAAGAAGATTCAATTAGCAGAAAAATCCTATTAAATAATTAATATTCATTAGGCGGTAGGCAAGACGATTGCGATTGCGATTGCGATTGCAATTGCGAATGCATTTCCGAATGTCCGTAAGTACTTTCAATAAAAAATAAAATGAACAATTAAGCCTTGGATTTTGAAAAGGTAAACTTTTTTTTATCGCCTTTCACTTGGTTTTGAATTTATATCAATATTACCTATTTTGAGATTATAGAAGTTTTTAGATAACAATATTTATAATGATTTGTAAATCACAATAAAACAGGAATATATATTTCTTCGAATCTGTGTATTTTTTTATATTTATGGTCAGATTTCAATTGCTTGCACAGAAAGTTAATCAGCGACTAAAAGCAGAGCAAAGCATAATTTTTAGGATCGAAATGGAAAATGGAAAGCTGCGCTGCTGACGGCAGCTTTTGTTTACATTCGGGAAATTTAAATGTTTGCAATTACTGTGATTTTTGTTCTCCCCGAGCATTCGCCTCAAATTCTCTTCTTCCATGCCTTTAAAATTATGCAATAAAAAAAATCAAACAAACATAAGGAAATGTTATTCCTATCAAATTTTTGAACCCGATCTTTATTTCTATTAAAGTGTAGTGCTACATATTTCCTTACCTATATTTAGTTACAAAACTAATATTGTTCTTCCGACATTAAAGACAGTCAATTTATATATGTATGTTGCGAATCAACAGGTTCTCAAAATTTCCAAATGCTTAGCTATAATTTATCGAATTTTCGCTTATATGAGGCCATCTTAGAATTTAGGTCAATTCGGGCCAAGAGACAGTCAGATAATTTATTGCCGCTAAGGGGGATGAGATTGGTCGTAACAAAAAAGGGGAGTGAGTTTAAAGAGAGAACTAAAAAAACAAATTTTGTAAATATGAGTAGATATGTTGAGGTATTGCAGTTCCAAAAAATCTCAGTGTTCAAAATTTATGTATGTCACAACGTTTGCCAATTTGCAACTAGCAAATGGGCGTGGCTGGACTTGGAAATGAATTTTAATCTTTTATCTCAAATTCTGTAGTTCCTATAATTGCAAAGCCTTTTATTAGTTATCTTAAAGTTAAAATAACAAAAATACATATATTAAAAAGTTATATTTACAATCCTTACTTGCAATAAATAAGGCTTCAACTCATGTATATATTCCTTGATGTTCTGTGGTTTTTTCTCAAAAGATGTAAAGTTGTAAATACCGGTCAAAGGTGTTGAACTGATATCTTAGATATAAGAGTATATACATATACAAACGCCCAGAAATATATATATATACATATATATGCAAGACCTGTTATTTGTCAGCAGGCACTATTACAAACTGAGATGGGAATTCAACTTCTCGAATATAGGTTAGTCTTGAGCTTGAGATATATGACATGGCTGGCATTTGAGGCTCCGGAGTCCGGATTGCCACTTATTTTCCTTGGTGTCAGGACGTCCACGGCAGGAACCTTGGACAGACGGACCAGACAGCAGCGGCTGAGGCAGCGGCAGCTGACAGGAAAATAAATAAATAAAGGGATAAAAATTAAGAACGCGAGAGGCGCGGCGACTGCGCAGCCTCCGACTAGACGGAAAAGCCCAAGATGGAAAAGTGCACATGTGTATAAATCTAGCCAATAAAATTACTTATGCCCTCACATTTCATCAGCACAAAAAAAAAAAAACGAAAAACACGGACACACACATTTCTCTAGTGGCGACAAAATGCCAGCGCTCACAACTTTACTAATTTAAAGTTCCCCTTTTTTTGTTTGAACCACAATTGGATGACAAAGTAGTTTAGCTTAAATACTATATTTTAATTCATTAACTTTTTACAAATGGAAGTTGACATTTTTACGAATTTTATCTGGATTCCATGATTCCAAAAAGTTTTACGAAATACCTACCAATTAGATGGACAATAGTTTATAGTTTTACACTTGAAAAAATACTCCACGAAAATAATAATAGTTTTAAACTGAATTTAATATGTTTTGTTTATGATAAAATTGTTAAATATCTTTAAATTATTTATTTTTAATCGATAAACCAAAAAATTTGTTGAACTTTTCATAAAGCTAACAACAAGTTTATTTTTATATTTTATCAATCCGTAGGCTATGACTTTTTATTCCTCATCTGGAAATATTTATGGTCTAGTATTAAAGTTAATCTGCAATCATTGACATTAAACAAATAAGTTACCAATCTACAATCAAAAGTCCATAGCTCAATGAAGATATTAATCTCTTTGGCCAAGCTAATCCATCTTTATAACAGAGCGAAACAGGAAGTGGGTGTTAACTATAAAAACGGACTCCTATTGTCTACTTTACTAAAAACAATTCGAAACTATTTCATGTAAATTTCCATTTTTTTATCTATAGTGACAATATTTTATAAACTTATTTTCTCTTTCGTTTCAGATATACCATAGTATTTCTTTTTTTATCTCTAGGCTCGAGAAAAGATTTTGAAGAGATAGATCGACTAAGTATATCAGCAGGACCGTCACCTTTTCCAGATCAGCGAGTTTGTGGGCGTTGTCACTTGAATTTGAATTGCGTTACTCCAAATATTTAAAACTAAATTTTGTTTCACTATTTTGTCTGGTTTAGAATAATAACTGTTATTTGGCTTTGTTTACCACTTTCAGTGGCTTCAGCGATTTGTAAGGAGAGATCTAACCTTTAAAAGCCTTTATTAACTTCATCTAATCACTATTTACAATCACTTAAAACTTGATAAAACTGCCGTGTACTTTATTCTATGCTTTGGTCATTGTGTTGAAACATTTTAACAAAGTCCTTTAGACTTTATTATAAACAAAAAAGAGATAAAATTACAACAAAAATTATGTTTTTTTTTACTGTGCAGAGCTTCGGGTAGGTGGGTCAATGGCAACGCATGCCCAGACCCACAATAATTGTGGATAAATGTGCCTTGGCAGAAGAGCAAGTGAATGTATTTTCGAAAAAAATACACAAATCACAAAAACAAAACCCTGACACACTTAACTTACGAAGGCGGCGAATTGGTTAACTTCTTGGCCAAAAGACCAAAACCAGAATTAGTTTTTTGCAACTCAATTCCTGCGTGCCAATACACTGGAGAGGGAGAGAGGTTATCCAGATATGCATTGGAATACAAAGTGTGGGATAAAAGCATTTCTGTATCGCTATTATTCATTGGTCATGCGCAGTCAGCCGCACCTCATTTCCGTCCAAGAGTCGAGAGTTGGGACAATATATTCGCAATTGCAATGATAGTAAGTATGCTGGGCATGTGGTATGTTTTGCGCAAAAGTATACATTTTCCACGTAATTATGGCCATTAAAACTAACCATTTCCATCTGCTTATCCCATCGCCACAATAATCATTTAGCTTATGTATACCACAAAAGTTTGTATATGTATATATGCAGAGATATTTGTACATATATAAAATAGATATGTGTACGTAATGGCACAAAAATCATTATCCTCGGGTTTGTACTTGTTTATCGTGGACCAAGTTACTTACCTATGGAAATACGGAAAATTCGCCTGAATCCATTTGAAACAGTTTTCTTTTTTTGTTTCTAAACTAATTTAGTTATTTGTTATCCTTGCGTTTGAATTTGCGTATAATTTTACATTGTACTGCTTTATGAACACACTCAGTTTATTATTTGGCCAAACAGTAAAAAAATATGCAAAAAATTTTCATAAAATATGTATTTTATGATCTTTTCTCCTTTCGCTTTCAGCATATATATATATATATGTATATATAGAGAAATATATATATATATTTATTCTATTTTAATTTTTCCCATATTTGATTAAAATGTGCTGGTTTTTAGCCGATTTTTCTTTGCGTTGCGTTGCTATGTCAATCATTTTATTCTTAGTAATTATTTGTTGAATTTTCACATATATATATACATATATATATATATATATATATATATATATATATATATATATAACTTAAAAGTTCACGGTGTGTGTTGGGATTTGAAAACGAAATACTTGGGTTATATACTTTTTGCCTGCCTTTTGTCAATAATAATTGATTTAATATTCTATTTTGACTATTTAAGTTAGATCTTTTGGGCGCCGACTCCGAATAAATCCTCGATTAATTATTGCTCTGCTGGCTGCTGGCTGCTCGAACTATTCGGCTATTCTTGCATCTTGCACTCTTTTCAATTAAAAACTAACGCCGTGTCTCATGCCTCGCTACCGCTTTCCGCAATTGCAAACAACGTTCTAAAGCTCTCGAACACGTCTGCAGGATTTTAGGCAGGCGAAAAACGATTGCCAGCTCGACGCAGTCGCAGAGAACCGGACAACTGGGAATCCCAATCCCGGTCATCCCGTCATCGTCATCGTCATCTCGGCATTGTCATCTCAGCATCTTGATTCGCACTCTCTCTCTCTCTCTTTGAATTTATGGCGCTCTCGTGGTTTTCGGTTTCTTGGAGGGTCGGGTCGGATTCTTAAGACTCCGTTTCCATTTCGATTCCGACATGGCTCTCTCGACCAACTCTCGCCAAAAAAAAATGTAATGAAATCCACCAAGGAGTTGAAGGCCCCGACCAGACTTACCATCCCGGGTACGTCTGTTTATGCCCGTTATGTAGAGCAATAGGATATATTATATTCGTGCAAAGGTGCGTAATTGTAAACGGAACTAAAGTATATATATATATTATATATGTATGAATAGTCTGTTGAGATCTTAAAAACTACAACAGCTCTGTGATAACTGGGTCTAAATGCTCAACGAGGGTTATGTTTCAAGTATTACCCACGCCTCCCCACCGCTTAGCTCAAACAAAATATACTTTTACGCCAAATGGTATTATAATTTTTCAAACTTAACATTCCTTTTTCGGTTAGTGTTGGCCAAAAAACGAGCTTTTTGGAGAGCATGATTAAGAAAATCTTTTCATTTTTCGTATTTTTTATAATTATTTATGGCCCAAAATAGAAATTATCAACACCATAATTTATTGCCAAAAAGGTGGAAAGGTGGAAAAATATACTTTGCATAGATAAGAGCGAGATAGAACTACAAAGTTTTTTTTTGTAAGCAACGTATAATTAAAACAAAACCGTTTATAGCCAAGTAATCTTTAACAATTAGAAATGATTTTCTTCAAGCTTTGGCGGCGCAGAATATTTCTCCTTGACATGAGAGCGGTAGTCCTCATCGTCATCGTGGCATTCCTTATAGCATTGATTGCAAAAGAGGTCTCCACCACATCCGTGGCAACGCAAAACCGCGTCCTCGTTACAAATGGTGCACCAGGGCAATTCTTCGGTGTTAATGTTGGGAACCGTGCTATTAATTTGACCGATTTCATTTTGAGAAACTGTTGGTAAGCGCGATTCGTCAACATACTGAAAAGAAAAAAATTACGATTTCGTATATCTTTATCTTGCTAAAACAATGACAGTATGGCTGTTAAAGTCTACAAACTTTTTTCATTATGTTTTGTAATAGAATCTCATCGTCCACTTCCTCCTCGTTGTCCATCTGGGATTTCGATGGGCCTGTATCTGAATCGACGGGTGTATCACGTAGAGCTCGCAGACGTCGTTCAATGTCGGAAATGGAATCATCCCTCTGCATATTGACTTGCTGGTCCAATTGGGTTTCCTCGACAAACTGTTCGAGCAGATCTCTCATTTTTTCCTCGTCGTTTCTTTGGTCAGTGGATAATAGCAAAACCTTTTTATCGTAACTTTTGTTATTGGGTATTCCCGTCAGATTGGCAAGACGAGCTCTAATCTCATCATCTGTGGCATCAACACGTTTATAATTCTGCATTCGTTTCGTCAGTTCACTGTCCAGGTTCTCATCAATATGATCTTTATGATTTTTGGAATGTAGTGCTGAACTGGAACTTGGAACCAAAGCCTCTGGTAGTTCCTCAACAGGCAAGGTTTCACTGCAATTGGCTTTAATAATGAATATGGGCTCAGGATTATAGTAGGGAATTATTACCCAAAGAGCACATCGGCATCTTCTAAGCTTTTGGCTGGAGGAGGTAGACAGAATTTGGTGACTAAGACCCCGGGCAGGGCCTCACAGTCTATAACCTTATCGGAATCGGCACTGGCCTGGAGTTTGGATAACTTATCGTAGCATATAAGACACACATTTAGTACCTTTCCCGAATGTCGGGGCACAGGCATCGGCCTTTTCAAACATTTGGAGCAAAATGAGTAGCCGCAGTTTGGGCATCCATACTATTGGAATTGAATAGTTAGTTGTAATCTTTGTATTCCATATATTTAAATATGCAACGTATGAATACGCTGCGCGAAACTTGCTTCTTTGTTGAATATACCATACTTGCGACCGCAACCAAAGCAACTCATTTTGTCCTGGCTGAGCAACTGCAAGTCAACATATATAAACTAAAAATTTGTCTTTGTTGTGTTTAGTCAAGATAAGTCCAATTAGAGATGGTCGACCAATACTTCTTGTTTAAAACAGTCCACACCACAGTGTTACCTATCGATAACGATAAAGCCATTGGACTCACAACAGCTGTTTTTTGTTTTGATTTCGATTTAAATACTAGAAAATATCAAAAACTTATATTTTAAGATTTGAATGCAAAATACTGTTAATTTTTGGGGGAAATCGGGATAAACGGTTTATTGCATTTTTGATAAGGGGTACCATCATCCAAATTTTAGAAAAATAGCCCAAATTTTTTATTTTAAACTGTGAATGCACTTCTGATACGAAATAAAAAAGCACGCTCAACGAGGTATTACATTCCATAATTGGACCATTATTGGCCAAGTTATGAGCAAAATGCTTTCGAGTTTGGAGAACCCAAAAATGCTACGTATTTTG
The DNA here is from genome assembly GCF_018153835.1 of Drosophila eugracilis. Taxonomy (NCBI): domain Eukaryota; kingdom Metazoa; phylum Arthropoda; class Insecta; order Diptera; family Drosophilidae; genus Drosophila; species Drosophila eugracilis. The sequence goes on from NW_024573429.1 coordinate 59,495, forward strand.
ACAGCAGGAAGACCGGCTTGTTGCCGTTTCTTAGCTCTAACTTTGTCAAAAC
>NW_024573430.1:0-1881 GCF_018153835.1 Drosophila eugracilis
GAAATTTAACAAGGAATCGAACGAGATATGCCATTCCAGATTCGAGTAACTATTGGCTTAGTTATAGCACAAATACTGCAATCTCAAATTGTGAAAAAAACAAATTCTAAGTTGGCATATTTGGATAACGGCAATATTGTCCATTTTCGCGAGAAATGGATCATTTTAGCTAAAATTTAACAAGGAATCGAACGAGATATGCCATCCAGTTCGACACACTATTGGGATCAAAAACCGCAATTTTAGGAATGCAGTTTTGTTAGAAATTTAACAAGGAATCGAACGAGATATGCCATTCCAGATTCGAGTAACTATTGGCTTAGTTATAGCAATAATACTGCAAACTTAAATTAGAAAAAAATGGGAAAATTTAAGTTGGCATATTTGATAACGGGTAATATCGTCCATTTTCGCGAGAAATGGATCAAAATTCGCAATTTTAGCTGTGAATGCAGTTTTGTTAGAAATTTAACAAGGAATCGAACGAGATATGCCATTCCAGATTCGAGTAACTATTGGCTTAGTTATAGCAATAATACTGCAACTTAAATTAGAAAAAAATGGGAAAATTTAAGTTGGCATATTTGATAACGGGTAATATTGTCCATTTTCGCGAGAATTGGATCAAAATTCGCAATTTTAGCTGTGAATGCAGTTTTGTTAGAAATTTAACAAGGAATCGAACGAGATATGCCATTCCAGATTCGAGTAACTATTGGCTTAGTTATAGCAATAATACTGCAACTTAAATTAGGAAAAATGGGAAAATTTAAGTTGGCATATTTGATAACGGTAATATTGTCCATTTTTGCGAGAAATGGATCAAAATTCGCAATTTTAGCTGTGAATGCAGTTTTGTTAGAAATTTAACAAGGAATCGAACGAGATATGCCATTCCAGATTCGAGTAACTATTGGCTTAGTTATAGCAATAATACTGCAACTTAAATTAGGAAAAAATGGGAAAATTTAAGTTGGCATATTTGATAACGGTTAATATTGTCCATTTTCGCGAGAAATGGATCAAAATTCGCAATTTTAGCTGTGAATGCAGTTTTGTTAGAAATTTAACAAGGAATCGAACGAGATATGCCATTCCAGATTCGAGTAACTATTGGCTTAGTTATAGCAATAATACTGCAACTTAAATTAGAAAATGGGAAAATTTAAGTTGGCATATTTGATAACGGTAATATCGTCCATTTTCGCGAGAAATGGATCAAAAATTCGCAATTTTAGCTGTGAATGCAGTTTTGTTAGAAATTTAACAAGGAATCGAACGAGATATGCCATTCCAGATTCGGGAGTAACTATTGGCTTAGTTATAGCAATGATACCGCAACTTAAATTAGAAAAAAATGGGAAAATTTAAGTTGGCATATTTGATAACGGTAATATTGTCCATTTTCGCGAGAAATGGATCAAAATTCGCAATTTTAGCTGTGAATGCAGTTTTGTTAGAAATTTAACAAGGAATCGAACGAGATATGCCATTCCAGATTCGAGTAACTATTGGCTTAGTTATAGCAATAATACTGCAACTTAAATTAGAAAAAATGGGAAAATTTAAGTTGGCATATTTGATAACGGTAATATTGTCCATTTTCGCGAGAAATGGATCAAAATTCGCAATTTTAGCTGTGAATGCAGTTTTGTTAGAAATTTAACAAGGAATCGAACGAGATATGCCATTCCAGATTCGAGTAACTATTGGCTTAGTTATAGGAATGATACTGCAAACTTAAATTAGGAAAAATGGGAAAATGTAAGTTGGCATATTTGATAACGGTAATATTGTCCATTTTCAGGCGAGATGGACTGTAAAATCCCAATCTTATAGCTGCGAATGCAGTTTTGTTAGAAATTTAACAAGGAAATCGAA
>NW_024573431.1:0-7251 GCF_018153835.1 Drosophila eugracilis
GTTGCCTCCGTTGCCTGCTTGCCCGTTGCCTGTTGCCTGTTGCCTGTTGCCTTGTTGCCTGTTGCCTGTTGCCTGTTGCCTGTTGCCTGCTTTCTGCCTGTTGCCTGTTGCCTGTTGCCTGTTGCCTGTTGCCTGGCGTTGCCTGTTGCCCTGTTGCTTGCCTGTTGCCTGTTTGCCGCTCTGTTTGCCTGTTGCCTGGGTTGCCTGTTGCCTGTTGCCTGTTGCCTGTTGCCTGTTGCCTGTTGCCTGTTGCCTGGGTTGCCTGTTGCCTGTTGCCTGTTGCCTGTTGCCTGCTTGCCTGTTGCCTGTTGCCTGTTGCCTGGTTGCCTGTTTTGCCTGTTGCCTGGTTGCCTGTTGCCTGTTGCCTGGTTGCCTGTTGCCTGTTGCCTGTTGCCTGGTTGCTCTTCGGGTGGCCTGTTGGCGCCTGCCGCCTGCTGCCTGTTGCCTGTTGCCTGTTGCCTGTTGCCTGCCGCCTGTTGCTCCGCCAGTTCGTCCGCCTGCTGCCTGCCGCCTGCCGTGCCTGTTGCCTGCCTGCCTGGTCTGCCTGCTGCCTGCCGCCTGTCAGCCTGCCGCCTTGCCGCCTGCTGCCCGTTGCCCTGCCGCTCTGTTGCCTGTTGCCCTGCCGCCTGCCGCCTGGTCGCCTGCTGCCTGTTGCCTGTTGCCTGCTGGCCTGTTCGCCTGTTGCCTGTTGCCTGTTGCCTGTTGCCTGCCGCCTGCCGCCTGTTGCCTGCTCGCCTTGTTGCCTGCCGCCTGCTGCCTGTTGCCTGCTGCCTGTCGCCTGTTGCCTGTTGCCGCTGCCTGCTGCCTGTTGCCTGTTGCCTGTTGCCTGCCTGCTGCCTGTTGCCTGTTGCCTGTTGCCTGCTGCCTCGCCAAGTTCCGCCTGCTGCCTGGGTCTGCTGCCTGCTTGCCTGCCGGCCTGCCGCCTGCCGCCTGCTGCCTGCTGCCTGTTGCCTGCGTTGCCTGTTGCCTGTTCGCCGGTTGCCTGCCTGTTGCCGGTTGCCTGCCCTGTTGCCTGCTGCCTGCCGCCTGTCTGCCTGCTGCCTGTTGCCTGCCGCCTGCTGCCTGCTGCCTGCTTGCCTGTTGCCTGTTGCCTGTTGCCTGTTGCCTGTTGCCTGCCTGCTGCCTGTTGCCTGTTGCCTGTTGCCAGTTGCCTGTTGCCTGGTTGGGCCTGTTGCCTGCTGCCTGCTGTCTGCCTGCCGCCTGGGCCGCCTGTTGCCTGTTGCCTGTTGCCTGTTGCCTGTTGCCTGCTGCCTGCTGCCTGCTGCCTGTTCTGCCTTTGCCTGTTGCCTGCTGCCTGTTGCCTGTTGCCCGCCTGTTGCCTGTTGCCTGTTGCCTGTTGCTCTGCTGCGCTTGTTGCTTGCTAGCGCCTGCTGGCCGTTGTGTTGCGCCTGCTGCCTGTTGCCTGCCGCCTGCCGTTTGCTGCCTGCGTCTGTTGCCTGTTGCCTGTTGCCTGTTGCCTGCTGCCTGTTGCCTGTGGTTTGCCTGTTTGTTGCCTGCTGCCTGCTGCCTGTTGCCTGTTGCCTGTTGCCTGTTGCCTGTCTGCCTGTTGCCTGCTGCCTGCCGCCTGCTCGCCTGGTTGGGCCTGTCTGCCTGCTGCCTGTTGCCTGCCGCCTGTTGCCTGTGCCGCCTGCTGCCTGCCGCCTGTCTGCCTGTTGCCTGCCGCCTGCTGCCTGCCGCCTGTCGCCTGCTGCCTGCTGCCTGCCGCCCGCTTGCCTGGGTCGCCTGCCGCCTGTTGCCTGGGCCGTCTTGCTGCCTTGTTGCCTGTTGCCTGTTGCCTGTTGCCTGCCGCTTGTTGCCTGCCGCCTGCTCGCCTGTTGCCTGCTGCCTGTTGCCTGTTGCCTTGGTTGCCTGTTGCCTGTTGCCTGTTGCCTGTTGCCTGTTGCCTGCCTTGCCTGCTGCCTGTTGCCTGTTGCCTGTTGCCTGTTGCCTGTTGCCTGTTGCCTGCTTGCCTGTTGCCTGTTGCCTGCCGCCTGTTGCCTGCCGCCTGCTGCCTGTTGCCTGTTGCCCGTTGCCCGTTGCCTTGCCTGCCTGTTGCCTGCCGCCTGGGCCGCCTGTTGCCTGCCGCCTGTTGCCTGCCGCCTGTTGCCTGCTGCCGCCTTGCCTGTTGCCTGTTGCCTGGGCCTGCCGCCTGCCTGTTGCCCAAGCCGCCTGCCGCCTGTCCTGCCTGCCGCCTGTCAGCCTGCGCCTGTCCGCCTGCCGCCTGCTGCCTGTCTGTCTGTTGCCTGTGGCCCGGTTGCCTGGTTGCCTGCTGCCTGTTGCCTGTTGCCTGTTGCCTGCCGCTGTCGCCCTGTTGCCTGTCTGCCTGTTGCCTGTTGCCTGTTGCCTGCTGCCTGTTGCCTGTTGCCTGTTGCCTGTTGCCTGTTGCCTGTTGCCTGTTGCCTGTTGCCCGTTGCCTGTTGCCTGCCTGCCTGTTGCCTGTTGCCTGTTGCCTGTTGCCTGTTGCCTGTTGCCTGTTGCCTGTTGCCTGCCTGCCTGGCCGCCTGCCGCCTGTTGCCTGTTGCCTGCTGCCTGCCGCCTGCCGCCTGCCGCCGGCCGCCTGCCGCCCGCCGCCTGCCGCCTGCCTGGCCTGCCTGTTGCCTGCCGCCTGCTGCCTGCCGCCTGTTGCCTGTTGCCTGCTTGCCTGCCGCCTGCTGCCTGCCGCCTGTTGCCTGTTGCCTGTTGCCTGCTGCCTGTTGCCTGTTGCCTGTTGCCTGCTGCCTGTTGCCTGTTGCCTGTGCCTGTTGCCTGTTGCCTGCTTGCCTGCCGCCTGCCTGTTGCCTGTTGCCTGTTGCCTGTTGCCTGTTGCCTGCTGCCAGCCGCCTGCCGCCTGCTGCCTGTTGCCTGTTGCCTGCCTGCCGCCTGCCGCCTGTTGCCTGTTGCCTGTTGCCTGCCTGCCGCCTGCCTGCCGCCTGCTGCCTGTTGCCGTTGCCTGTTGCCTGTTGCCTGTTGCCTGTTGCCTGTTGCCTGTTGCCTGCCGCCTGTGCCTGGGCTGCCTGCTGCCTGCCGCCTGCCGCCTGCTGCCTGCTGCCTGCTGCCTGCTGCCTGCCGCCTGCTGCCTGCCGTTCGTCGCCTGTTGCTCGCCGCTGTTTGCCTGTTGCCTGTTGCCTGTTGCCTGTTGCCTGTTGCCTGTTGCCTGTTGCCTGTAGTTCGTTGCCTGTTGCCGCCTGTTGCCTGTTGCCTGTTGCCTGTTGCCCTGTTGCCTGTTGCCTGTTGCCTGTTGCCTGTTGCCTGTTGCCTGTTGCCTGCTGCCTGTTGCCTGTTGCCTGTTGCCTGCTGCCTGCTGCCTTGCCTGCTGCCTGTTGCCTGTTGCCTGTTGCCTGCTGCCTGTTGCCTGTTGCCTGTTGCCTGTTGCCTGTTGCCTGCTGCCTGTTGCCTGTTGCCTGTTGCCTGTTGCCTGTCAGCCTGTTGCCTGTTGCCTGTTGCCTGTTGCCGTTGCCTGCTTCGCCTGTTGCCTGCTGCCTGTTGCCTGTTGCCTGTTGCTCCGCTTGCCTGCCGCCTGTTGCCTCGTTGCCTGTTGCCTGTTGCCTGTTGCCTGTTGCCTGCGCCTGGCCTGCCGCCTGCCGCCTGGCCGCCCGCCGCCTGCCGCCTGGGCCGCCCGCCGCCTGCCGCCTGCCTGCCTGGCCGCCTGCCGCCTGCCGCCTGCCGCCTGCCGCCTGTTGCCTGTTGCCTGTTGCCTGTTGCCTGTTGCCTGTTGCCTGTTGCCTGCTCTGTTGCCTGTTGCCTGCCTGTTGCCTGTTGCCTGCTGCCTGTTGCCTGCTGCCTGTTGCCTGTTGCCTGTTGCCTGCCTGGTTGCCGTTGCCTGCTGCCTGGGTTGCCTGCTGCCTGTTCGCCTGTTGCCTTGCTGCCTGTTGCCTTGTTGCCTGTCGGCTGCCTGTTGCCTGTTGCTTGTTGCCGCTGTTGCCTGTTGCCTGTTGCCTGTTCGCCTGCCGCCTGCTGCCTGGGGCCTGGGCCGCCTGCTGCCTGCTGCCTGCTGCTGCCTGCTGCCGCCGCCTGCTGCCCTGCTGCCTGCCGCCTGCTGCCTGTTGCCTGTTGCCTGCCTGCTGCCTGTTGAGCCTTGCCGCCTGCCGCCTGTTGCCTGTTGCCTGTTGCCTGCGCCTGCTGCCTGCTGCCTGCTCGCCTGCTGCCGTTGCCTGCTGCCTGCTGCCTGCTGCCTGCCTGTTGCCTGTTGCCTGTTGCCTGCTCGCCTGCCTGTTGCCTGGTTGCCTGCCTGTTGCCTTGCTGCCTGTTGCCTGTTGCCTGTTGCCTGTTGCCGCCTGCTGCTGCCTGCCGCCTGTTGCCTGTTGCCTGTTGCCTGCTGCCTGTTGCCTGTTGCCTGCTGCCTAGTTGCCTGTTGCCTGTTGCCTGTTGCCTGTTGCCTGTTGCCTGCTGCCTGTTGCCTGTTGCCGCCTGCCGCCTGCCTGCTCGCCGCTGCCTGCCGCCTGCCGCCTGCTTCGCCTGCTGCCTGTTGCCTGCTGCCTCAGCCGTCTGCTGCCTGGTTGCCTGTTGCCTGCCGCCTGGGCCGTTGCCTGTTGCCTGTTGCCTGCCTGTTGCCTGCTCGGCCCTGTTGCCTGCTGCCTGTGCCTGCTGCCTGCCGCCTGCTGGCCTGTCCGCCTGCCGCCTGCCGCGCCTGCCGCCTGCCGCCTGCCGCCTGTTGCCTGTTGCCTGTTGCTTGCTGCCTGTTGCCTGTTGCCTGTTGCCTGTTGCCTGTTGCCTGTGGTTGTTGCCTGTTGCCTGTTGCCTGTTGCCTGTTGCCTGTTGCTGCTGTTTGTTGCCTGTTGCCTGTTGCCTGTTGCCTGTTGCCTGTTGCCTGTTGCCTGTTGCCTGTTGCCTGTTGCCTGCCGCCTGTTGCCTGCCGCCTGCTGCCTGCCGCCTGCCGCCTGCCGCCTGCCGCCTGCCGCCTGTTGCCTGCCGCCCGTTGCCTGCCGCCTGTTGCCTGTTGCCTGCCGCCTGCCGCCTGCCTGTTGCCCGCTGCCTGCTGCCTGCCGCCTGCCGCCTGCCGCCTGCTGCCTGTTGCCTGCGCCTGTTGCCTGTTGCCTGCCGCCTGTTGCCTGTTGCCTGTTGCCTGCTGCCTGTGGCTGCCTGCCTGTCGCCTGTTGCCTGCTGCCTGCTGCCTGCTGCCTGTTGCCTGTTGCCTGTTGCCTGGTCGCCTGTTGCCTGTTGCCTGCTGCCTGTCAGCCCAGTCTGCCTGTTGCCTGCCTGCCTGCCGCCTGTTGCCTGTTGCCTGCTGGCCTGTTGCCTGTTGCCTGTTGCCTGCGCCTGTTGCCTTGCGGCCTGTTGCCTGTTGCCTGCTGCCTGTTGCCTGCTGCCTGCGCCTGCTGCCTGCTGCCTGCTGCCTGCCTGCTCGCTGCCTGCTGCCTGTTGCCTGCTGCCTGCCGCCTGCTGCCTGTTGCCTGTTGCCTGGTTGCCTGTTGCCTGTTGCCTGCCGCCTGCCGCTGCCTGCTGCCTGTCTGCCTGCCGCCTGCGCTGCCGTTGCCTGCTGCCTGTCGCCTGTTGCCTGTTGCCTGCCGCCTGTTGCCTGCCGCCTGCCTGCCTGCTGCCTGGCCTGCCGCCTGTTGCCTGTTGCCTGCTGCCTGCTGCCTGCCTGCTGCCTGTTGCCTGTTGCCCGGCCTGTTGCCTGGGGCCGCCTGCAGCTTGTTGCCTGCTGTTGCCTGTTGCCTGTTGCCTGCCGTCGTTGCCTGCTGCCTGTTGCCTGCCGCTCTGCCGTTGCCTGTTGCCTGCTGGGCCTGTTGCCTGCCTGCCTGTCGCCTGCCGCCTGCCGCCTGTTGCCTGCCTGCTCGCCTGCCTGCCTGCCTGCCTGCCGCCTGCCGCCTGCCGGCTGCCTGTTGCCTGTTGCCTGCTGCCTGTTGCCTGCTGCCTGTTGCCTGCTGGTTGCCTGTTGCCTGCTTGCCTGCTGCCTGTTGCCCATTGCCTAAGCCTGTTGCCGCCTGCCGCCTGCTGCCTGCTGCCTGTTGCCTGTTGCCTGTTGCCTGCTCTGTTGCCTGTTGCCTGTTGCCTGCCGCCTGCCGCCTGTTGCCTGTTGCCTGGCCGCCTGTTGCCTGGTTGCCTGCTGCCTGTTGCCTGTTGCCTGCTGCCTGCCGGGGCCTGTTGCCTGCTGCCTGTTGCCTGCTCGTTGCCTGTTGCCTGTTGCCTGCCTGCCTGTTGCCTGTTGCCTGCTGCCTGCTGCCTGTTGCCTGTTGCCTGTCAGGCCTGCTGCCTGTTGCCTGGTTGCCTGTTGCCTGTTGCCTGCCGCCTGCTTTGCCCGTTGCCTGCCGCCTGGCCGCCTGCTGCCTGCTGCCTGTTGCCTGTTGCCTGCCGCCTGCTGCCTGCTGCCTGTTGCCTGTTGCCTGCCTGCCGCCTGGGGCTTGCCTGTTGCCTGTTGCCTGCTGCCTGCTGCCTGCTGCCTGTTGCCTGCGCCTGCCGCCTGTTGCCTGAGTTGCCTGCCGCCTGTCTGCCTGCCGCCTGCTGCCTGCCGCCTGCCGCCTGGGCCGCTCGCCTGCCGCCTGTCAGCCTGCCGCCTGCCGCCTGCTGCCCAGCCGCCTGTCATGCCTGGGCTGCCTGGGTTGCCTGCTGCCTGCTGCTCTGCTTCGCCTGCTTGCTCTGTTGCCTGTTGCCTGTTGCCTGTTGCCTGCTGCCTGTTGCCTGGTGCCGCCGTCTGTTGCCTGCTGCCTGCTGCCTGCCGCCTGCGGTCAAGCCTGTTGCCTGTTGCCTGGGTTTGCCTGCCGCCTGCCGCCTGTTGTTGCCTGCTGCTCTGCTGCCTGCCGCCTGTTGCCTGCCGCCTGCCGGGGCCTGCCTGCCGCCTGCTGCCTGCTGCCCAGCCGCCTGCTGCCTGCCGCCTGCCGCCGCCTGCTGCCTGTTGCCTGTCACGTTTGCTGCCTGTTGCCTGTTGCCTGCTGCCTGTTGCCTGTTGCCTGTTGCCTGCTGCCTGCTCGCCTGCCGCCTGCCAGCCTGTCAGCCTGGCCGCCTCCGCTCGCCCGTCGCCCCGCCGCCTGCCGCCTGCCGGCCCGCTTGCCCGCCGCCTGCCGCCGCTGCCTGCCCGCCTGCCGCCTGCCGCCCATGGGCCGCCTGCCGCTCTGCCGCCCGCTGCCTGTCAGCCCGCCGCCCCGCCGCCCGCCGCCTGCCGCCTGCCGCCTTGCCGCGCCCGCTGCCCAGGCCGCCTGCCGCCCGCCGCCCGCCGCCCGCCGCCCGCCGCCTGCCGCCCGCCGCCCGCCGCCTGCCGCCTGCGCTCCTGTTGCCTGCTGCCTGTCAGCTCAATGCCACGCCTGCTGCCTGCTGCCTGTTGCCTGCTGCATGAGTACATGTACTGAATGGGGCAAG
>NW_024573432.1:0-33852 GCF_018153835.1 Drosophila eugracilis
GATTCATATAGTGGTTCGCTTTTTACAAAAACCTTGGCTAAAGATTTATATTGATTTAACATATTATTACATAGACAGAATGCCAAGAATAAATTTGAAAAAGATTTTTTTAAATTAATGAACAACTCAGTCTATGGGAAAACTATGGAAAATCCTGAAAAACGTGTAGATGTTAAATTGGTTACTACATGGGAATCTACAGATATTCATAAATTCGGTCAAAAAAAACATTGTGCTAAAATTTTAATTTCTAAATTCAATTTTCATAGTGCAACTAACAAAAGACGAGTTCTATGTCATCCAAATGAAAAAACTTGCTGAAACTTTGCTGAATTGGACTTATCAAAGTGGAAAATGTATGAATTTCATTACCAATACATGGAAGGCAAATTTAGTTTAAAATAACATGGATACAGACTCATTCATCTATACTATAAAAACTGATGATTTTTATAAGGATATTCGTGGTGATATTGAATCAAAATTTGATACATCCGATTATTCCGATAGAAGAAGCGATTTATATAATTTTAAAAAAGTTAATAAAAAGAGGTTAGGATATTTTAAAGATGAGTTAAATGGAAAACTAATGAGTGAATTTATAGGTCTATGCTCCAAAGTTTATAGTAATAAAATAGATGAAGTTAAAAACTCTAATAATAAAACAAAAGGTGTAAGTTCCAAATATTTAATAATTGATCATTATAAAAATGTATTACTCACTGGAACTTCACTATATGGTGGAAGGACAATGTTTTGATCAAGGGCACACAAAATATCAACATGTATGTAAATTATGAAATAATGATAGTAAAAGAAAGCGTAAACATAATGAAACCGAGTTTACAATATTTAATCACGACGATCATGGTGAATTATCAATAAAACATTAAAGGTTAATGGAAAACGATATTGTCGATTGTCGATACCAATTTCCTAGAACTTGAAAATATATTTTTTTAAGAGATATAATAAATGAAAAAAATACAGATGACAATACATTAAATGAACTTAGAGATGGGCGAGAAAACATAGAAAAAGAATTATTTTATAAGTCAATTGAATTGGAAATGTTTTATTTTGATTGTCTTAAATATAATTAAAACCATGTTTTACATTTTATTAAAACACATGTTAATATAAGGTTTAAAATATGAAATGAAAAAAATAATAAAACAAAAATTAAAATTAAATATTTAAAATCTTTTTATTTGGTATTTTGTAGAATACAATTTCATCTTTAGTTACCCAGCTGGCTTCATCCATAGGAAAGCCAAGCCATTTTACCAAAAATGTATCCCCTTTTCGCCTTAAAATTATCTCAACTAGAAAAGTGTTTGGGAATTCAGTCTTTTTGAGTTCTTCTTTATAGAACCCACCCTGAATCGGACTTCTAGCAAGTATGTTTTGGGGAATGTATTATTGACTTTTCTAATTTTAAAGATTTCCGTTGTATAATTCGGTATAACCTTTTTTCAAACACATACCTTACCTACTGGCACGAACGTGATCGGCTTTTCGTAGTTTAGTCTCAACATATATCTTTATGTGATTATATGAGTTTTTCATTATTGTTTTTTCATTAGGTGTGTTGACACTAATTGGGCTCTTTTTTATGGTTCTATGTACCATATTATTGTAATCATCTATCAAATTTTTGTAAATTTCTATCCACTTATATTTCCCATTGAAACTAAACTCACGCCACATTGACTCTTTGAGTGTTTTATTAAAACGCTCGACAATTGATGCCTAAAGAATGTAAACGTCGAATAATGATTTATATCATAACGTTTCATTAATTGTTTATATTTTTTATTAAAAAACTCTTATTCATCATCTGTTTGTAAATTTTTTGGGGTTCCATGACCTGATTTTAAGATTTTCTCCATTACTTGGGAAACATCATTGGCATTTTTTTATTGTAGTGCTTCACCCCAAGCAAATTTCGTAAATCGTATTAATTACATTTATGTAAGTATCGATAATCCTTGTTAGATGTTGAATAACCCCCCATTTCAACCAAATCTGCTTGCCAAAGATAGTTTATTCCCTTCGTAATGACTCGTCTTCGTTTAAATTGTTTACGAGACTGTCCGTGCAACTCATTTACAATTGCTAGTTTAATCATATTCTTCGAATAGTATAGTGTATAGGCTACACCTTCTATTTCAATTGTTGTCTTTTTTGACATGACCTATTTTACGAAAACTATTTCGATAAATAATGAAATTTCTTCAAGAAATTGATAAATTTTTTCTGCACTTCAATTGGAAGATATTTGAAAATCATTTCCAATACCTTCTTAAAACCAAAATTATGTTCATGAGTCAAGGTGCACAAGATCTGAAAACAATAAAATATGGTGAACGTTTTACATTCTGTAACACCAATTCGAGATTGGAAACATGTGCATGCCTCTTTTACGTTAATCGAAGGAATGGAGCTAGAAAAATAATTGTATCGATAATAAAATGAAAAAAAAATTGTTTTCTTACTTTTTATGAAAAAGGGAAATATATATATTTCATTGTATCAATAATTAATAATGTGAAATGAATAAAAAAAACTTGTTTTCTTACTTTTTATGAATAAGGGAAGGGTTATACATATATATAGACTCACATGCACATATACATCCATCTAATATGATGCACACTAACCCCGGAACCCAATCGCATTCAGCGCGTGAGTTACCGCTGATGTGTTGCAGATGACATCACCTCCACCCAAACCCCCTCGGGCAATGTTCCACTAACGGCGGTGCCGTTCAACCCGGACATCGGACCGCCGACTCAGCCGACTCCCAGAGCTGAATCTTATAAACAACTGGGCCACAGGCATCCGGCCGAAAACGCTGACCTAGGCTATTTCGCAAACACAGCATATGTACCCCACTCTAAAGTTAGCTTACATTTGTACTCAGAGCGAGAATAAAAGTCAGTCTTATAACGACACCTAAAAGAGGCAGATCGCATTTATTAAACTCAAATCTTAAACCAAGAATTACTGAAGTAGAAGACAGCCTATTCCCGGACCACTGACATAATTGGCGCAGCCAGTTTTTAAAAGAACCAAAGGATGGAAATCACCAGGATCATCATTATTGTTACTATATATATAATTCGGTGAGCTAAGGGACAAAGTGGTAATGGGAAAAAGAAGGAAGTGAACAGAGAAACGCCAATGTGGCGGCAGAATAAAAGTGCAAATAATTAAATACAATCCAAGTCAGCGAGTTAGTGAGGTCTAATAAAAAAAAGAGAATATGTGCTTGTTTACCAAAAAAAAATATATATATATCTGTTGTGACCGTCAAATCACTAGTCGGCGCAAAATGCATCGCGCATTATTTTAGATATATATATATAAAGTCAATATTTTTTTTCTCTCTCCAAAAAAAAAATGTTTGTGCAGTGGAAGTTACAAATGCATATACCGTGGCCATCAACCACTGATCGGCAAAGAATACACTGCACATTAAATATGGTTATTTAAAACAAAAATATATATGTGTCGGGGGAAAGGGGGTACATTGGTCGGCGGCAAGGGTATGTTATCCATGCTGATACTGTTATAGATTATTGCAGCCACACAGTGAGTTCTGATCGGTTCGAATACCCAAGTTCAACTAACTCAGCATAAGCGCTCACGTCATAAACTCACTCAAGTTGAGCGTATGCAGCCATCTCTGTCTTGCTCAAGACTCTTGGTATCTTACCATCGGACCTCACTCAGCAGCAGAGCGTCTCTGCCTCTGCTGCCGTGCATTTGCTCAACATCAACGAGTGAAGCAGAAGCAGGGAATTCCCCGAATTCCCAAATTACCAGAATGCTACATTAACTGGGAATCACACTACGACTCGGCCTTCCTGACCTATCACACGTCCTCGTGTGTTTAGCTTTCAATATAAAAATCACTTATATAAATATCAAGTCTTCTGTATTCATTACATTTCTTCAATTAAAAATAATCTTATTAATTAATTTAGTTATTCCTTTATAACATTATTCTCTTTTGTAAAATAAAACATTCGTGCATTTCCTTTGACACATTTTAACAATTGTGTAATTCCTGTAACACATCTTACAATATAACATTAGTGTAATTCCTTTAACACTTTTTAACATTTGTGTAGTTCCCTTAACACATTACAATAACTTTAGTGTAGTTCCTTTAACACTTTTTAACATTTGTGTAGTTCCTTTAACACATTACAATAACTTTAGTGTAGTTCTTTTAACACTTTCTTTTTTTTTTTTTTTATGGTTCTCTTTCTTGATTGTCAGACGCATCTTCCATCGTGCCGTCCCTATCTTCGCGTATTAGATCATTATTCGGCAAAGCTCTTAAGAATTCATGGGAGTATTTGTAAGTTCGCTTACTTGTTAAGGACTTTACAAGATATCTATCTCCATCTAGTATTTTGACAATCTCAAACGGCCCTTTAAATTTAGGGTCAAGCTTAGTTTGATGACGCTCCTCATTCTAAATCAATACGTGATCGCCTAAACTATGTTTAATAATTTTCACCTTATTACTATCAAACCTGCGCTTATCATATCGTGCGCCGTCTTCCATATTTTTGGTTTGGCTTGTTTTCTTACATTTTCTCTGTCTATTTTGTCATCAACTTTTTCATCTATTGGTAGTAAGCCAAAAGGTCCTAGCTTCCTTACCAATTAACAATTCTAATGGGCTAAACTTAGTTACTCTATTCGCCGTACAATTCATTGCCAATTGCACCTCGGCCAACGCATCCTGCCACGATCTCTGACCGGTTTCCACAGCCGTCAACATACTTTTGAGTGTACTCATTACTCGCTCGACCTGAGCATTGGCCCTACTCGCACCGGTGGCAATTAAATGCAAATTAATTTTTTGAGAGGAACAAAACTCACGAAAATCTGAACTTGCAAAACAACGACCTTGATCCGCTATAATTCGGGTAGGCAAGCCAAATAAGGAAACAACTGATCTTACGGCCTTAATACAACTTTCCGTACCTATTTTCAAAGTGTGGTAAAAATAAACCAATTTTGTAAATGCGTCTATTAAGACAATAACGTATTCTTTTAAGTCATTTTTACCACTCAATTTTCCTGTTATGTCAATATGTACCGTGTGCCACGGTATATCTATTTTGGGAATAGAATGTAACTCTGCCTGCACTTTACCTACGGGTGGCTTCGATAGTTTACAAGTGATACAATTCTCTACGAACCGACTCACATATTTTGACATATTTTCAAACCAATAATAGCTATAAACCTTATCTAATGTCTTTTCCCATCCCAAATGCATTATTGATTCGTGGACATGATTGATAATTGCCCATCTAAATGAGCTTGGAATTACCGGTAGACATTTAGTTTTGCCATTTCGCTGTATTTTCCTATGCAAAATACATTTTCGTAATTCATAGGTTTTATCTAAATTATCTGGTAATTCATTATTTCTTAATTTAGTTGATATATCTAAAATCTCACTATCTCGCTGTTGCTCCGAAATTAACCAGTTGTCGGTTAGCTCAGTCAAATTTATTCGTTTCTCAGGCATTTTATTCTGAACACTATTTTCCTCAGGTATTTTATTTTGATCATTATTTTTCTCTTAAAATTTACAAACTTACAGAGCCGCTTACACAAACACCAACTGCCAATTTTTTTTTTTTTTTTCTAAGAAACACAATCTCCTCCTGTTTACAAACATAATACATTTTCAACTTCATGATCTTATTCATATCATTCAATTCGAATCAGAATTTTCCAATAATTTAGATTTCACACAACTTAGATTTGTCTCTTAGTTTCTCAATTTAATTTGATGTACACACTTACACCCAATCACCTTGACCCCTGCCATAACACTTCTCATCCCTGTGAGACAGCTGTTTTGGTGCGGTCCTCAATTCCCCTCTTGAGACACAGACGCACATTCACTTGTGCCGTCGTCATGCTCTTTCCCCTCTTGGGACACAGACGCACGCTTACTAACGCCGTCTATTAGTTCGTTCCCCTCCTGGGAATCGCCATCACTTAGGCCATCGAATTCTTCGTTTCTCAATTATTTTATCCGCACACTCTAAGCTAATTCACAGTTTTGGCAAATCATAATGCCATCCCTTTTCTACGCCACTACGAACAGACCTTACTCAGCAGCTGAGTATATCTCTTTTTCTGGACTGCTGATGATGCCTGCACAATTCTGCACCTGCACCATTCTTTGCCACACTAATACAGTGGGCTAATTTACCATTCTACGACATGTAGTTATTATTACCGATCCCCGCCATGACAAATCCTTCTGTCATGGTGCGATCATCACTGACTCCCGCCACAGCAAGTCCTTCTGCTATGGTGCGATCTTTGACCCCCGCCATAACAATTCCATTTGTTATGGTGCGGTCTTTTGTAGATCTATTAGCCTAATTTCTAATTGACCTATCGTCACACGAGTCATTGGAGCTCCGTCAATAAACCTATCCGAGTGACATCTCAACATATTGTTTAATATCGTCTTATCAGAATCAATTAAATTAGTATCAGAATTTATGATTTCTTCATACTTCACTAGACTCAGAACATTTACTCTTTTTGTATTATAAAAGCAAAATTTATCTGCATCAATTGATACACCAAAGCCCAGGCTTAAAACTTCACGGCCAATCAACACGTCATGCTTCAAATACTTGTCCATAACTACATGTAATACAACTTCTAAACAATATTGTTCAATATTAATATTACTCAGAACCATTTAAAGTTACAATATTGTGAAATCGTTTTCCGGTGAATTTATCTGCAACACTCTCCTTGACCAGTGAACATTCGGCTACAGAATCAAAACAATATGGAATAGACTCACCGGATAACGTAATTGTTTCACTTGGTGGAGCCAGTGTACAAACGTCAACTCGCTTCTCGTAGCTCTTGCTGCTTCCATCAGTACGATTTTTGGGGCATACAGAAGCCACATGTCCGTTTTCACTGCACTTAAAACATTTCATTTTTGATCGATCCTTCACTCCGGTCGCGTTGCTCACGCTATAACTCCTTTCTGTTGGGGCTGATGCTTTCTCCATTCGAGAGCGGCATTCTGCATATTTGTGGCCAACCTTTCCATAAAAATGGCACTTCACCTGCGACTGCATTCTTGTTTTCTTCTTATCCGGACCCGTCGAATATCCGACCTCCTCGTTGTTACGCTTCTTGAAAGCGTAAGCCTGTAGCTGCTGCTGCAGCTCATTACGAGTCGTCACAATCGTTGTAAACAGCCAATGCCACAAATTATTATCAATTTGGGCCATGTGAGCTAACGGTACTGGTACCGCAATCTTCTGCAAATTCTTGGTTTTCCATTTTGACATAAGTAGCGTCACAATACGGCTGCCGTATTCGGCGAAGCCCTCCTTCGGCTTTCGACCCTTCAGAACATTTAATAGCATGGCGGCAGAAGTCTCAATTCCAACAAAGCGTTGTATAAAAAGTTCCTTGAACTGCGCCCAAGTGATGCCGGCAAAGCAAATTTGGGAAAGCCACTGTGATGCGCAGCCTTCTAGTGCCTTGCTTAGGGCGATCACCAGGTTGCTACCCTCGAGCACGTTATCCGCAAAAATTAGATCAACTGTTGAACACCAAGAGGAAGCATCCGCTCCAGCGATGTCAGGATAGAATTTTGGAAGAGTCACATATGATGCTTTTCCATCGGCTGGCGGTGCCCTTGGTGTCTGCATATTTTTGATGATTTCCAGTAGGTTGCGGTTTTTTAGCTCCAACGCTGACAAATACGGATCGGTGGCATGAGCAGTAGGCAAAGCAGATCCCACTTCTGATGTCGGGGGAAAGGGGGTACATTGGTCGGCGGCAAGGGTATGTTATCCATGCTGATACTGTTATAGATTATTGCAGCCACACAGTGAGTTCTGATCGGTTCGAATACCCAAGTTCAACTAACTCAGCATAAGCGCTCACGTCATAAACTCACTCAAGTTGAGCGTATGCAGCCATCTCTGTCTTGCTCAAGACTCTTGGTATCTTACCATCGGACCTCACTCAGCAGCAGAGCGTCTCTGCCTCTGCTGCCGTGCATTTGCTCAACATCAACGAGTGAAGCAGAAGCAGGGAATTCCCCGAATTCCCAAATTACCAGAATGCTACATTAACTGGGAATCACACTACGACTCGGCCTTCCTGACCTATCACACGTCCTCGTGTGTTTAGCTTTCAATATAAAAATCACTTATATAAATATCAAGTCTTCTGTATTCATTACATTTCTTCAATTAAAAATAATCTTATTAATTAATTTAGTTATTCCTTTATAACATTATTCTCTTTTGTAAAATAAAACATTCGTGCATTTCCTTTGACACATTTTAACAATTGTGTAATTCCTGTAACACATCTTACAATATAACATTAGTGTAGTTCCTTTAACACTTTTTAACATTTGTGTAGTTCCCTTAACACATTACAATAACTTTAGTGTAGTTCCTTTAACACTTTTTAACATTTGTGTAGTTCCTTTAACACATTACAATAACTTTAGTGTAGTTCTTTTAACACTTTTTTTTTTTTTTTTTTTTATGGTTCTCTTTCTTGATTGTCAGACGCATCTTCCATCGTGCCGTCCCTATCTTCGCGTATTAGATCATTATTCGGCAAAGCTCTTAAGCTCTTGTTAAGGACTTTAACAGATATCTATCTCCATCTAGTATTTTGACAATCTCAAACGGCCCTTTAAATTTAGGGTCAAGCTTAGTTTGATGACGCTCCTCATTCTAAATCAATACGTGATCGCCTAAACTATGTTTAATAATTTTCACCTTATTACTATCAAACCTGCGCTTATCATATCGTGCGCCGTCTTCCATATTTTTGGTTTGGCTTGTTTTCTTACATTTTCTCTGTCTATTTTGTCATCAACTTTTTCATCTATTGGTAGTAAGCCAAAAGGTCTAGCTTCCTTACCAATTAACAATTCTAATGGGCTAAACTTAGTTACTCTATTCGCCGTACAATTCATTGCCAATTGCACCTCGGCCAACGCATCCTGCCACGATCTCTGACCGGTTTCCACAGCCGTCAACATACTTTTGAGTGTACTCATTACTCGCTCGACCTGAGCATTGGCCCTACTCGCACCGGTGGCAATTAAATGCAAATTAATTTTTTGAGAGGAACAAAACTCACGAAAATCAGAACTTGCAAAACAACGACCTTGATCCGCTATAATTCGGGTAGGCAAGCCAAATAAGGAAACAACTGATCTTACGGCCTTAATACAACTTTCCGTACCTATTTTCAAAGTGTGGTAAAAATAAACCAATTTTGTAAATGCGTCTATTAAGACAATAACGTATTCTTTTAAGTCATTTTTACCACTCAATTTTCCTGTTATGTCAATATGTACCGTGTGCCACGGTATATCTATTTTTGGGAATAGAATGTAACTCTGCCTGCACTTTACCTACGGGTGGCTTCGATAGTTTACAAGTGATACAATTCTCTACGAACCGACGCACATATTTTTGACATATTTTCAAACCAATAATAGCTATAAACCTTATCTAATGTCTTTTCCCATCCCAAATGCATTATTGATTCGTGGACATGATTGATAATTGCCCATCTAAATGAGCTTGGAATTACCGGTAGACATTTAGTTTTTGCCATTTCGCTGTATTTTCCTATGCAAAATACATTTTCGTAATTCATAGGTTTTATCTAAATTATCTGGTAATTCATTATTTCTTAATTTAGTTGATATATCTAAAATCTCACTATCTCGCTGTTGCTCCGAAATTAACCAGTTGTCGGTTAGCTCAGTCAAATTTATTCGTTTCTCAGGCATTTTATTCTGAACACTATTTTCCTCAGGTATTTTATTTTGATCATTATTTTTCTCTTAAAATTTACAAACTTACAGAGCCCTTACACAAACACCAACTGCCAATTTTTTTTTTTTTCTAAGAAACACAATCTCCTCCTGTTTACAAACATAATACATTTTCAACTTCATGATCTTATTCTATATCATTCAATTCCGAATCAGAATTTTCCAATAATTTAGATTTCACACAACTTAGATTTGTCTCTTAGTTTCTCAATTTAATTTGATGTACACACTTACACCCAATCACCTTGACCCCTGCCATAACACTTCTCATCCCTGTGAGACAGCTGTTTTGGTGCGGTCCTCAATTCCCCTCTTGAGACACAGACGCACATTCACTTGTGCCGTCGTCATGCTCTTTCCCCTCTTGGGACACAGACGCACGCTTACTAACGCCGTCTATTAGTTCGTTCCCCTCCTGGGAATCGCCATCACTTAGGCCATCGAATTCTTCGTTTCTCAATTATTTTATCCGCACACTCTAAGCTAATTCACAGTTTTGGCAAATCATAATGCCATCCCTTTTCTACGCCACTACGAACAGACCTTACTCAGCAGCTGAGTATATCTCTTTTTCTGGACTGCTGATGATGCCTGCACAATTCTGCACCTGCACCATTCTTTGCCACACTAATACAGTGGGCTAATTTACCATTCTACGACATGTAGTTATTATTACCGATCCCCGCCATGACAAATCCTTCTGTCATGGTGCGATCATCACTGACTCCCGCCACAGCAAGTCCTTCTGCTATGGTGCGATCTTTGACCCCCGCCATAACAATTCCATTTGTTATGGTGCGGTCTTTTGTAGATCTATTAGCCTAATTTCTAATTGACCCATCGTCACACGAGTCATTGGAGTTCCGTCAATAAACCTATCCGAGTGACATCTCAACATATTGTTTAATATCGTCTTATCAGAATCAATTAAATTAGTATCAGAATTTATGATTTCTTCATACTTCACTAGACTCAGAACATTTACTCTTTTTGTATTATAAAAGCAAAATTTATCTGCATCAATTGATACACCAAAGCCCAGGCTTAAAACTTCACGGCCAATCAACACGTCATGCTTCAAATACTTGTCCATAACTACATGTAATACAACTTCTAAACAATATTGTTCAATATTAATATTACTCAGAACCATTTAAAGTTACAATATTGTGAAATCGTTTTCCGGTGAATTTATCTGCAACACTCTCCTTGACCAGTGAACATTCGGCTACAGAATCAAAACAATATGGAATAGACTCACCGGATAACGTAATTGTTTCACTTGGTGGAGCCAGTGTACAAACGTCAACTCGCTTCTCGTAGCTCTTGCTGCTTCCATCAGTACGATTTTTGGGGCATACAGAAGCCACATGTCCGTTTTCACCGCACTTAAAACATTTCATTTTTGATCGATCCTTCACTCCGGTCGCGTTGCTCACGCTATAACTCCTTTCTGTTGGGGCTGATGCTTTCTCCATTCGAGAGCGGCATTCTGCATATTTGTGGCCAACCTTTCCATAAAAATGGCACTTCACCTGCGACTGCATTCTTGTTTTCTTCTTATCCGGACCCGTCGAATATCCGACCTCCTCGTTGTTACGCTTCTTGAAAGCGTAAGCCTGTAGCTGCTGCTGCAGCTCATTACGAGTCGTCACAATCGTTGTAAACAGCCAATGCCACAAATTATTATCAATTTGAGCCATGTGAGCTAACGGTACTGGTACCGCAATCTTCTGCAAATTCTTGGTTTTCCATTTTGACATAAGTAGCGTCACAATACGGCTGCCGTATTCGGCGAAGCCCTCCTTCGGCTTTCGACCATTCAGAACATTTAATAGCATGGCGGCAGAAGTCTCAATTCCAACAAAGCGTTGTATAAACAGTTCCTTGAACTGCGCCCAAGTGATGCCGGCAAAGCAAATTTGGGAAAGCCACTGTGATGCGCAGCCTTCTAGTGCCTTGCTTAGGGCGATCACCAGGTTGCTACCCTCGAGCACGTTATCCGCAAAAATTAGATCAACTGTTGAACACCAAGAGGAAGCATCCGCTCCAGCGATGTCAGGATAGAATTTTGGAAGAGTCACATATGATGCTTTTCCATCGGCTGGCGGTGCCCTTGGTGTCTGCATATTTTTGATGATTTCCAGTAGGTTGCGGTTTTTTAGCTCCAACGCTGACAAATACGGATCGGTGGCATGAGCAGTAGGCAAAGCAGATCCCACTTCTGATGTCGGGGGAAAGGGGGTACATTGGTCGGCGGCAAGGGTATGTTATCCATGCTGATACTGTTATACTCGTAGATTATTGCAGCCACACAGTGAGTTCTGATCGGTTCGAATACCCAAGTTCAACTAACTCAGCATAAGCGCTCACGTCATAAACTCACTCAAGTTGAGCGTATGCAGCCATCTCTGTCTTGCTCAAGACTCTTGGTATCTTACCATCGGACCTCACTCAGCAGCAGAGCGTCTCTGCCTCTGCTGCCGTGCATTTGCTCAACATCAACGAATTCCCAAATTACCAGAATGCTACATTAACTGGGAATCACACTACGACTATCTATAACAACTGTGACCACCAATCACTGGTCGGCGCAAAATGCATCGCGCATTATTATGGATATACAAAACCAAATATTTTTAATCAGAGGCCTACACAAAAAAAAAAAAAAAAAAAAAAAAAATTTTTTTACAAAAATCTATATTTACTGTGACCATCATCGTCGATTGGCGCAGAATGCATCGCGCATTAAATATGGATATCTAAATCTGAAAAATATATATCTATACCAAATTGTGACCACCAATCACTGGTCGGCGCAAAATGCATCGCGCATTATTATGGATATATAAAACCAAATATTCTGATCAAAGGCCCACACAAAAGAAATTTTTTAGAAACATCTATATTCACTGTGACCATCATCGTCGATTGGCGCAGAATGCATCGCGCATTAAATATGGTTATCTAAATCTGAAAAATATATATCTATACCAAATTGTGACCACCAATCACTGGTCGGCGCAAAATGCATCGCGCATTATTATGGATATATAAAACCAAATATTCTGTTCAAAAGCCTACACAAAAATTTTTTTACAAAAATCTATATTTACTGTGACCATCATCGTCGATTGGCGCAGAATGCATCGCGCATTAAAATATGGATACCTAAATCTGGAAAAAAATATAAATATATCTATATCAATTGTGACCATTATCACCGATTGGCACAAAATGCATCGCGCATTATTATAGATTATCAAATTAAAATATTCCAAACAAAAATCATACAACGAAAATTTTATCTTGCACCCATATCAATTGCGACCAAAAAGCTGACCCAAATTAATAACAGATGCACATCTTATATTTTTTGGAGCCCCCACAAATCCCAAGTTAAAATTCGCAACATACACTCACACAAATAAATTGGTTATGCTTTCGTGGCCGAGTACTCCATCTACATGGAGGAGGGGGAGAGGAGTTACCACGGACGTCGGCACTGCTCCGGGCTTTTCGTTCTTTTACGTATGTATGTATATATATACATATATGTGTGGGGGAGCGCGGATCCGGGAGCCGACGACGACTCGATGAATTATTTTTGTTTTCCTTTCTCCTCTCCTCTTTGCTCTATGCACTTGCCACGAAACCTGATACGTTGGGTCTCAGACTCGACAAGAGCACATACATTGTTGCGGGAAAGAAAAACACAAACTCAGAACTCGCTGACCAAGGGAAAAAAAAACAAGTCGACAACATGATTGAAAAGAACTCCTAATAAAATTGCATTGTTGCCATTGACAGTACACTCAAAAAAAATATAAACCGAATTAAACAAAATTTTTTTCAAAGTTTAAAATTTTTACATACCTTTTTTTAGTATAAAGAACTCCTTGTTACCCAGCAACTGACCAGCCACTTTGTCCCATGGTTACCCCATCACAAAAAAAAAGAAACACACACACACTAATATTATCTGTCTTACAGATTTTCAACATTATACTATACAAACATCAGTAAATATTATACACAACAAATATATATGTCGTAGTGTGATTCCCAGTTAATGTAGCATTCTGGTAATTTGGGAATTCGAGGAATTTGGGAATTCGGGGAATTCCCTGCTTCTGCTTCACTCGTTGATGTTGAGCAAATGCACGGCAGCAGAGGCAGAGACGCTCTGCTGCTGAGTGAGGTCCGATGGTAAGATACCAAGAGTCTTGAGCAAGACAGAGATGGCTGCATACGCTCAACTTGAGTGAGTTTATGTCGTGAGCGCTTATGCTGAGTTAGTTGAACTTGGGTATTCGAACCGATCGGAACACACTGTGTAACTGCAAGAATCTAGAACAGTATCAGCATGAATAACATACCCTTGCTGCCGACCGACATACCCCCGCCCCCGACATATACTTATAAATATACATATACATATACCTTTATATACAAAACACACTTATTCCCTACACACTAAGAAAACAATTCCCAAAAATACGCATAAGAACATTTCTAATAGACCAAAAGGTAGAAGTTCAACTAGAACATGAGGTATATAATGTGCTTTCATTAGAGTCCACTACTGCCAACAAAACACTCACATTCAATATAAAAGTACCAATTTTGTCACAACAATCTTACAATTTGTACCGCCTAATTGCATTACCACTTAACAAAACTCTTTATGTAAATGTACCAAATGTTATTATTAAGAATGATTTAGAAATTAAGATTATAGATACACCTTGCATAAAAGTGGGTAGTACACATGGTTGCGAAACTCCTTTAACATCGAATATCACGGAATGCCTCCACAACCTTCTGGACGACAAGGAAGCAACCTGCAGCACAACACAAAGAGGACACCAACCGCAGATCTTCATTTCTATAAAGGGAATGATGGTGATCCTCAACGTGGAAAACTTGAACATCACCTCCAATTGCATCTCGAGCAAGGTTTTCAGTGGATCTATGCTCATAAAATATGATAACTGCTCTATATCCGCCAATGGGACCAAGTACGTCGAGGCCGCCACTTCAATGATTGACGACTTCGAAATAGACCTGCCACGAATCCAGAATTTGATAACAATTCCCATGGACGAACCCATAAGCCTCCAGGTACTACATCTCAGCAACCTGGAAAATGGATTGGCGGTTACCAATATGAAAGTACATGCCACCACCCACCTGTCCATCTTGTACATGCTCGTCGCTTTATCGATCCTGATTGGAACCGTTGCCTGGACCATTGGCAGAAGGAGGATCGTTTTTTCACCCCCACCTACAGACCCTATCGTCACTCCTGCCATACCTTCCTTATGGCCATCGTTCCGAGTTGAGGGGGGAGGAGTTACCGCTGATGTCTTGCAGATGATATCACCTCCACCCAAACCCCCTCGGGCAATGTCCCACTAACGGCGGTGCCGTTCAACCCGGACATCGGACCGCCGACTCAGCCGACTCCCAGAGCTGAATCTTATAAACAACTGGGCCACAGGCATCCGGCCGAAAACGCTGACCTAGGCTATTTCGCAAACACAGCATATGTACCCCACTCTAAAGTTAGCTTACATTTGTACTCAGAGCGAGAATAAAAGTCAGTCTTATAACGACACCTAAAAGAGGCAGATCGCATTTATTAAACTCAAATCTTAAACCAAGAATTACTGAAGTAGAAGACAGCCTATTCCCGGACCACTGACATAATTCGTGCGCAACGGGTGCCGTAACAAGCTTTTACAAGTTGATTACAAATCAGATGCATGCGTGTGAAGTGACCTTTTACTAGGGGTGAAATTAGTAGAGTAGATACTCTTGTATCCTTTTCATCTATGTATTGGAATGGAGAGAAATACCATCCACACATTGTATCACGGTGTGAGCATAGATCTTCCCACTCAGACAATCTTACGCACATCCGTACAGACACGCTTACTTAGATACATAGAAATTTACAGTGTGTTTTGAGAAAATTCAACCCCTTAAGACCCTCCTAATTAGGGTCAGGAATACTTTTCAATATTCTCAAAATAACGGATACGGGGACGGAAAATTAATGATGACACAATCGTCACATTTTATTACATCTTTGAACACGTGCAGTCATTTTTAAAACTATAATTTATGGGTTTATGATTTCTGTGCCAGAATTCATACTGACTAAAAGGACCTGCGGGTTGGCGAAGGGAAATCCTAATCACAGGAGGCGACAGATAATGGGTTTTGGGGTGGGAGAAACCATGTTTTAATCATTTATGTGATATAAATCTCATTTATAGCCCATAAATCTGTGCTAGAACCAGCTTTTTCAAACTACTCGCCTTGTCTAATCTTTTATTGTAAAGCTTCATGAACATGCCCTTCGGATCGATTTCATATTCTCCACGTTGCCGAGATGCTGCGAACTTCAGATTCATCGACCACAGATCATGAATCTTGTCGTCTAGACTGTTAATACGAACACGAGTCGAGCGCAACTCTTCGATGGACTTGTGTGTTGAGTTGGATGTGTGTGCAGCGGCTTCTTGCAGACGACGGACTTTATCCTTGTATAAAGACTCGGCAATTCGCAACTTGGCATCATACTCGGAGCTTAGGCGTACGTTGATTTGGTGTACTCTGTTTGGCGGATGCGGCGTGACTCATTGATATCCTGGGAGTGGATTTGATCCTTGACTGACAGCTCCTTACGCAGGCTCTAAATGGTATTTTCCGAGTCGAAGCGTGACAGTGTCTACTTCTCTAGAGCCTTGTGTGTATCCTCGAAATGCTTGCGCAGACGATCCAACTCCTTGTTCATATCGTTCAGTTCATTAGTAGTCTTCTTCGGATCGTCATTGGCCAGGTTGAATTTGCTCAGCTCATTGAAGCGCGACTCGTACGTGCGGGCATTTCCCTCAGCAGTGTTGCACTCCTTGATTTTCTTGTCCAGACGGTTTTTTAGCTCCTCGTTCTCAGCCGACAGACGATTGCTATCGATCTCGCCACGGGCACGATTCTGCAGCAGCTCAGAAAACATGTTCTTGATATTGGTCGTCTTGCAGGTGACCGTTTCCCTGGTGGTCTGCACCTCCATGCGGAAACGGGAATTCTCTGTCTCCAAGTTACGCACACGGTCAATATAGCTGGCCAGACGATCAGGTGGAGCTCATGGGGCTGTCTACTGCTGACGAAGCGGCCACACGACGTTTCCCTGGGGTGGAACCATCTCCAGAAACAATATATCCAAACCGCGTCTTCTGCACAAGAGCTAATCCGTTTCCTAGTTGGATTTGCCCAACTTCCCAACTCAAAAAACAGGCATGCTCCAATCAGGAAATCCATGCCTAGGTTAAATTTTTTATATTACCTGTTCATATATTCCGCTAAAGTCTGATTCCTTGACATATGAGCTGCATCTAACAGCCATTAAGTCTGTCTTCTCATTGTTATCGGATATGGATCAGCTGGTGGTGTTGGTTGGCTTCAACTTACCCCAGGTGGCATGGTCCATAAATGTTACACTACATCTTCAACCCCTATGTTACATGACATGTCACTGGCTCAAATCAAAAGGGTTGCCAAATCGCAAGGGTTTTTATTTCCTGCAAATTTAACATCTAAACCACAAAAAAAAAAAAATAATATCCAAATCAAATAAAATCAAAACGAAAACTTTACAGATGCCGGCAACCAAGCCAATAACTAGTGCACCCGGAAAACAAACGACTCAAAGCCGCGAAAGACAACAACAGCAACGCCGACTCTCGGTGCTCGAAACAATGCGTACTTTTCGTATGTCTCGGTGTCATCGGTAACTACCGTTTCTGCAAATACAACAACAACTGCGTCTACGATGTCGGCGGCTCTCCAGCCAATTCTCTCATCGCAAGCTTAACCAACAACAACCACAGCTACTGCTATTACTTCAGTTACAAAGGCAACAAAAACTACGACAACTAACCAAAGCCAAAACAAAACGCAGCAAGCGGGTTCGGCCATACAGACTGGACTTGATCGGTACATTCATATCAAGCGTAAGTTCAGCCCGCAGAATAACGCCGTATGTAACAAGTCAAAAATAAACCGTGTCCAAACTGAAAATAAAATACCCAGGAATTCTAACAGCAATAGATTTGCGCTCCTAGCAGAAAATGAACCAGAACGGGCTCAGGAGACCCAACCGAAACCTAAGCCCCCACCAATTTACATTAGGGAGAAAATTACGAACGCCCTGTTAAAAAAAATTGTTGCGCTGACTGGGGACGGAAACTTTCATGTTTTTCCGGTCACAAAAGGGGATATTCATGAAATCAATTCAGACCAAATCTGAAGAACAGTTCCGAGCTGTTTCCAAATACCTGGAGGAAGCTAGGAAAAGCTACAATACGTACCAACTTAAAAGCAGCAAGGGCTTGCAAGTGGTAATAAAAGGAATAGAGCCCGACGTAACCGCCAAGGAAGTCATCGATGCTCTTAAGGATAAAGGATTCTCTGCAAAAAACGTTAGTAATATCGTGAACAGAAAAAAGAGCCGCAACCACCCTTCAGGGTCGAGCTCGAGCCAGACAGCAAAGTCCTGAAGAAAAATGAAGTGCATCCCATTTATAATCTGCAATACGTATTGCACCGAAGAATTACCGTGGAAGAGCCACTTAAAAGAAACGGTCCAGTGCAATGCACAAATTGTCAGGAGTATGGACACACCCGGACTTACTGTTCACTTCGAACAGTCTGTGTAGCTTGTGGAGACTTTCACAATTCGGCCAACTACCCTGCCAACAAAGAAGACCCCAAAAAGAAAAAATGCGTTAACTGCCAAGGTAACCACACGGCAAACTACAGAGGCTGCCCGATCTACAAGGAGATAAAGGACCGAATGCGTAAAGTGACAGCAACGCGTCATCAGAATACCCAAAATGTGTACAATTACCCGCGTACGACGCCGGAAGTTTCCTCCGACGCGGCTGCAAGATCCTCACTGGGTCAACTAAATACCCAGAAGGGCTGCTCATACGCCGATGCCCTTCGATCAGGGACGGCAAACCCAATCCAGCCTAATCTAGGAAACGCTAAACAGACCCAACTTCAGTCGCAAGGCACTCTGGATTCTATGATGATCACCATGCAACAAAGTATGAAGGAATTCATGTCATTCATGAAAACGACCATGCAAACACTGGTCCATAACCAGAACATGGTGCTACAGCTACTTGTAGCCTAGCAGTCCAAATAACAGATGGCAAATCTACGAATAACGATGTGGAACGCCAATGGCGTTTCACGGCACAACCATGAAGTAACACAGTTTCTGAATGATAATCATATCGACATTATGCTACTGGCAGAGACGCACTTCACAAACAAATACAACTTTCAAGTAAGAGGATACACTCTCTACCGCACAGAGCATCCAGATGGTAAAGCCCACGGTGGAGCCGTCATCTTAATCAGGAAACGCATCAGGCACCACTTTCACCGAAGTTTTGCAACTAATTATTTGCAAGCCACGTCTATTCAAGTGCAGTTAGGCAACGGACACCTCACCATAGCCGCTGTTTATTGCCCACCTCGCTTTACAATTTCTGAAGGACAATTCATGGACTTCTATAACCAGCTTGGAGATCGTTTTATAGCCGCAGATGACTATAATGCCAAACACACGCACTGGGGATCACGCCTTGTGACTCCCAAAGCAAGGCAATTATACAATGCAATCATAAAACCGAACAAAACAGTCACGCCGATAAGAAATTTATCTGGCAGCTGGGTACGCAGCGACGCGGATAGAGCCGAAACTTTTGCTTTACATCTCAGAAACGTCTTCCAGCCGAACCCTGCCACTGGTTCATTTGCACTACCACAAATAGAATCTGAATCTATTTCCTTGCCACCATTGTTTCAGCCGAAGGAGATCGCGAAAGTCATTGGGGAACTGAAACAGAAAAAGGCCCCTGGCGGTGACCAAATAACCCCAAAATTGATAACCGAACTTCCAAACTCTGCCATTGAGGTTATTTGTAAGCTCTTCAATGGGATCATGACACTCGGCTACTATGCAACAAAATGGAAAAAATCTATTGTCATTATGATACCGAAGCCAGGAAAAGACCATACAATTTCGTCATCCTACAGACTAATCAGTCTATTATCGTGTTTGTCTAAGTTGTTCGAAAAATGTCTTCTAACCAGCATAATACCATATTTAGAAGCACACAATGTTATCAATTTGGCTTCCGTCAAAACCATGGAACAATTGAACAAGTAAACAGAATAACATAACCGAAATTCGCACAGCCTTTGAGCATCGGGAATACTGCAGCGCAATATTCCTCGAAGTATGTCAAACCTTTGATCGAGTATGGCTAGATGGTCTCATGCACAAAATTAAAACACACTTGCCTGGATACACTCATAAGCTTCTTGTGTCGTATCTATACAACAGAACCTTCGCAGTAAGGTGCAACACAGCAACATCCAGCGACTACATTATCGAAGCTGGAGTCCCGCAAGGAAGCGCCATAGGGCCTACTCAATTCTAAGTCGCTCGGGGTGCCCAGGCCGAGCCACCACACAGCTAGCAAATCACGTCCAAGTAGTAGAGGGGTGGCTATCTGATTGGCGGATTAGAATAAATGAACAAAAATGTAAACACATAACGTTTACCCTCAACAGGCAAACTTGCTCTCCACTATCATTGAATAACACGCAGATCCAAAAACTCTCCGAATTATCACCGGGGCACCATGGTATATTCGCAATCTAAACATCCACAGGGACCTAGGCATTCTTACCGTAAAAGATGAAATAGACAAACAAAAAGCGTCCTACAATGAAAAACTCTCTATGCACCCCAATAGCCTCGCAAAAAGCCTGACTTGGGTTCCCAGCCGATTCCGTCTACAACGCAACTACCTGCAAAGCCAGCAACAACTTTCGGGCCCCCTTAGCCCAATACCAGTCATATGTCAGTTAGTTAGATTAATTAGGTTTAAGATTTGAAACACTTATTGTTAGTCTCCAAAGGAAGAATATTCAAAAAAATAAATAGCAAAGTATAAAAAAAAAACTGGCCCAAATTATCATTTAGGGAATACTTCTGTGCTTTCTTTCTAATATGGTCACCGTATTCGTATCCAGAGTTCCACCTCTTACACACCCTGAAGATCCTTATCTTGTGATCGATACGGGACTATGTACTAAGCCTTAGAACAATGACACTCATAGGAAAATTGGATGTTTTCGTAAAGCCTATTTTACAAAAATTTATAACTGTATTTCTAATTTTAACTTTTCCGATTTTTTTGAATTTACCAATACTCGTATATCGACAACGTTAGACATATTTTATAGTACAATTAATTTAATTTTTGATCGCTGTATTCCGTTGCGGAATCCGGCTATGGCGGATAAGCCACTTCGCTATGGATCCGAAACAGTTCTATAGTTTCGTTAAAACTAAGCGTAAATCTAGAACCTTTCCGACTTTGCTATCGTTTGGAAAATCTACTGCACGTGCGGATCAGGTCAACCACGACCAAACTTCTGGAACTAACATCCTTCGTGATCACTGGTTTTCAAAATAAACTTCAGACGGATATCATTTACACTGACTTCAGTAAAGCATTTGACTCCGTAAATCACAGCCTTCTGTTGGGAAAACTTTATCTTATCGGATTCCCAACTGATCTGCGTTTGATTCGCAGATACCTCACTGGTAGAACAAAACGAGTTATTTTTAAAAATTCAGTGTTTGCCTTAGTCTACGCTTCTTCCGGGGTCCCTCATGGGAGCCATCTTGGTCCGTTCCTTTTTACATTATTTATTTATTACCTTCTTTTGGTTATTAACAAGTGCCTAGTACCTATGTATGCAGATGACGTCAAACTTTGTCTGCAATATACCGATGCCTCCTACCAGATGAAACTGCAATCCGACCTTAACACTATTCAAATCTGGTGCACTGCAAACTTAATGCATCATGTAGCTTTAGAAAGCTTTAGCTTTTTTATGTTCCGATTTCGAAAATCTTTGGTAAATTGACAAAAAATAAACAAGTTGAAACGAAGGCATACATTATAATAATATAGACGCCACAGTTTTCCACGGTTTGTGTGCGTTAGAGTGGGCTTGGCCAGATAATAACGCACGTCGAGAATTCGTATTTAGGGAATTATAAGGAACTACAAGCTTAATCCCAAGAGAGAATGTGGCTACCGTTATTCACTGTTGGAGAGTGGAAGAAAGCGTGGCCAGATTATAGCACCGCCTCGAGATGCGCTGCCATCACTAGACTATACATACTTAATGCCAAGTTTCTAACTCTTATAGTTCCTGACCTCTTAACGATTATTTACTAGTGGCAATGGACAAAGCGCAACACCAGTGGGTGACGTGACTATCCATGTAAGCCCTTTAACATATACTTCTTTATAAATAGCGAAATAATGTTCCGATTTTACCTTTGGGAAATCGATATATTTTATCTAGAAATTTTAGACAAGGTCAAACGAATACATAGATTTGAATATTATGGACGCCATAGTTTTGCACGGTTTGTGGGCGTTAGAGTGCGTGAACTACCATTATGTGAATAACGCTATTGGTGTTGTTGAGCAACTTGTAACGGTTCTGCTTTGGGTGAGGTGGGACAGTTTACCGGATACCAGCAGTTCGTCCAACATTTACTTAATGTCAGATGTGGTTTCAGAAAAGGACGTTCCACCTCGATCCCAGAGTATGTTGCGGGTTAATATGATATAGAATATGGTCGAGTCGTTAATTGCATATTTAGGGTTTCAGAGTCGATTATTGGGCAGCAGCTAGTCTCGGATGTAGGCTGTCCTGAGGGCCGGAAGAGGAAGTTCCCGACAAAGTGGGCTCAGCTCCCTTCACTCTGAAGTGTGCCGTGGGGCGCTTGGGTGGGGTCCCGGCCGTCCTAAATCCGCTAGCTACGAAGAGAAAGGGCTTGGGAATGAAGGATCGCGTGCGGGAGCCGTGGCCTGCCACGTGAGAGGGTGGAGATGTCTTCAGAGAGAGGATTTGATCCTTGAATGACAGCTCCTTACGCAGGCTCTGAATGGTATATTCCAAGTCGAAGCGTGACAGTGTCCACTTCTCTAGAGCCTTGAGTGTATCCTCGAAATGCTTGGGCAGACGATCCAACTCCTTGGTAATATCGTTCAGTTCCCCAGTAGTCTTCTTTGGATCGTGGTTGTCCAGGTTGAATTTGCTCAGCTCTTTGAAGCGCGACTCGTACCTGCGGGGTTTTCCCTCACCAGTGCTGCACTCCTTGATTTTCTTGTCCAGACGGTTCTTCAGATCCTCGTTCTCCTCACACAGACGCTTTCTATAGATCTCATATCATCCAGAAGACGACGCGTCTTCAGCAGCTCAGCCTCGAACATGTTCTTGATATTGGTCGTCTCGCAGGTCACCGCGTCCCTGGTGGTCTCTACAAGTCTATAAGTTTCGCACATGGTCAATATAGGTGCCACGCGAGAGTGGCAGGTAGAACACCCTCTCCCTGTGGTGCAACCATCTCTAAAAACTACCCATCCAAAGTGCGTATTCTGCACAAGAGGCAGACCGTCTCCTACTCGGATTTGCCCAAGTAATAGGAAATCAAAAATCAGGCTGGCTCCAACCAGCAAATCCACACGCAGCGCTCTGCGAAAGTTCGCATCTACCAGAACCGCATTGGCAGGTACCTTTCAGCTGGAAACATCTATATTTAGACCAGTTTGACGCTCTGTGATGTGAGACGCCACCTTAATGTATACCGAATACGTGGAGAGGCGAGACTTCAGGGAAACATTAACCGATGCCTCAGTGTCTCGAAAGCCAGTCACCACTACAGAGCATGCGGACCGATAAAGCTGAAGTTGGCTGGCCAACTGGTGATGTGATGAGATGAACTTGTTAGTCTAGTGAATCTAGTAGCGCTCGGCAGGGAAGGAAGTCTCCTCACTGGCCACAGCGAGAATGTTGGCGGTTGGCATGAACACTTACTAAAACCTGGACGCAAAAGATCAAAGGCAACAACGTCATTCGCGTCAGTAAACTCCAACGCTCTAACAGTCTCCAAGGCTGACTCTTAGCCAAGAAATGAGCCACCTGAGATTTCCTGAGATCTTGACGATTTAATTTTGCTTTTTTTTGGTGGCGTGGCCGGATGAGTACACCACTTTGAGCTGCGTTGGCAAGTCAAGAATATGAGTACTTGATCCTAACTTCCAAGTTTTTTTTGTTACCGAGGTTTTAGTGTTTTCGGTTTTTCGTGATTGGTGGGCGTTAGATGGAAAAAAAACTGTCCACATCGGCGTATCATAAAAAACTAAATGCTTAATCCCAACTTTCTACAACATATAGTTTCCAAGACAAAAAAAGTGAAAACCGATATTATACATATAATATACTTTCTAGCCATACTAGTTTCTGAAATCTTAGCGATTTAATTTTCGTGTGTATTGTATCTCTTATAGTTAATAAGATCTCAGCGTTTATACGGACAGATGGGAAGGCTAAATCCGACTCGGCTATTGATCGATTTATAGGGTCGGAAACGCTTCCTGTTACATACTTTTCAAGGAATCGAATATAATCTATGAGTAACTAGAATAACAACTATTATTGAATATCTTGTCATTAAACTATTTTAAAAATTATAACAACGAAATTTTTTAACAGGTAATAAAATATTAAGTTTAAGGAATCGCTGTGTGACTATATTCTAAATCCTCTCGCAGACAAGCAGGATTTGCTGTTAGCCACAGCAATATTTCATCATTTTTTCTCCGGAAATAGTGAAACATTTTGTAGCACAACTTTTCAACGTAGTTATATGTTTGTCAAGAGCCAGCTCGATAAACACGAGCATCCTGTCAGCCACCATGCATAAACACAAATTCTGCTGAACTTACAAAAAACTCAAAATTTTCCAACGACGCTGCCAACTTAGACAGTGCCGCCGCCGCTGAAGTTAACGTCTCTGCCCCGACCCATTTAGGGTATTGATAAGTAGAATAAGTTAGACAAAACTCCAAAAAATATCATGCCTGAATTAACAATTCTATGTGTTTTAAATTTTTGGAAATTAACTTATACCGTAATTATCATTACGTTATTAGAATACAGAATGCTTAAGCACCGCAGTTGAATTCACTTCCCTGCCTTATAACATAAATTTCTTAATACATTTTGAAAGAATGTTCTGATTTGAAAATTGTTTGGAAATTTGATAGCTAATGACAAAAACAATTTCAGAGTAGGTGTGGAAAGATGAAAACCCACATTAAACTTCGGTGGACGGACTCGGAACTCGAATATTGATATGTGAATATCTTTTAGATCCTCAGATCTCAGCGTTTATACGCACAGATCCTGATCCTTAATCCTGTTACAAAATTTTTAATGAATACAATATAATATATAAATACTAAAATCAAGCTCCGTTTTAACGTTGTCATTACAATAATAAAAATTGAGGCGCCACCCTTTTCCAGAAAACTGCACATGAAGGACTTAAAAGATAGATTTCTTAATATGCTTTTTTTAAATAATGTTCGGATTTAAAAATGTGTTCAAAATCGGTAAAAATTGACAAGAATGTGATAAGCAAGGTCGAACGAATACATACATTTTATTATTCGTTAGGCGACAAAATTCCCCTTCAAGCTTTCGTCTTTAGCAAACACAATTTTGAATTCATAAACATAATATTAAAACTTATTAAACCCGTTACTGGCAGACTAAATGGGTGGATTGTATTTGTTGAAAAGTATGTAACAGCTAGAAGGAAGAGATTCAGACCCTATAAAGTATTTATATTCTTCATTAGGATCAATAATCGATTCCATTACGCCATGTCCAAGTGTCCGTCCGTCTCTTCCTATAAGCTCTGAGATCTCAGCAACTAAAAAAATACAAAATTAAGATTAAGTCTGCAGATTTTTGAGGTCCCTTCGCACGCATACAAATCACAATAAGCTAAAATCGCCAAAATCTCAGATACTCTTAGAGATAGAATAAAAAATATGTGTAAAAATGTATGTCTTCGTTCGACGTTGTATAATATTTGTTGTCACTATTCTATCACCATCAGTAAGTGTTTAGTTTAGTGCTCTTCGCTGATCCATCTTTGATTTTGGGACGACGCGTGGGATCGAGAGAGCGAGAACGGAGAAGAGGGCAGAGGCAGATGACTCTTGTAATCGACTCACGTCGGCAGTCTCGTATTCGCAATCCAGAAAACTAAAATACTAGAAGAAGCGCCTGGAACAAATGGAGGAAGAGTTATCAGGTTATGCTACGAAGTATTTCCAGTCGGAATTCGAGGAGCGGTACAAGCTTGCACCAGAGACTCGAACGCCTCCGCAAGAAGTATCTGGGGTCACCGGTCCGGAATTTGGACTGAACATGCCACAAAAGTTGGGTCATAAGTTTTCCGGCGCGTGTGTCGATTGCCCAGCCTACAACAACAATAATTTGAGTAGTTGTGTAGTTGTAGTAGTAGTTAAACTTTTTCAAAGAGTTGTTGCCAGTAAGTTGCGTTAATGACATCCGTCAAAGGCTCAATGGGGGAAATAACTCAGTGGTTTTTGGAATGATGATAAAGTCTTACAATGATCATCGCCGATTAATGAATACAATATACCATTTTAGTCAATGATTCATTGTCATATGAATAAAATATCATTACATTATCACAAATTGAGGCGCTAGCACCACCCTTTTTCAGAAGACTGCCCATAAGGGACTCGTAAGATACATTTCTTTTTATATATTTTTTAAATATGGTTCGGATTTTAACATTTTTGGAAAATCGATAGGTATTGACAAAATTATGATAAGCAAGGTCGAACGAATACATACATTTTATTATAACATTAGGTGATCAAATGCGACAGTTGGGACACTCACGGTCCAGTTCCCACTTCAAGTTTTCGGCTTTAGCAAACTCAATTTTGAATTCATAAACATAGTATTAAAACTTATTATACGCATTACTGGTAGACTAAATGGGTAGATTGTATTCATTAAAACGTATGTTACAGTTAGAAGGAAGCTTTTCAGACCCTATAAAGTGTATATATACTTGATAAGGATCAATAGCCGATTCGATTACGCCATGTCCAAGTGTCCGTTCATCTGGCCATATAAACGCTGAGATCTCAGTTACTAAAAGAGATACAAAGTTGAGATTAAGCATGCAGATTCTTGAGGTCCCTAAGCAGTGTAAATTTATTTCAGCATTCTGCCACAGCCACATTAACGCCCGAAAATCAGGAAAAACTAAAATCACTGAAATCTGAAGAACTTTAAAGCTAGAAAATTGGGACTAAGCATGTATAATCTTAAGATGCCAGTGTATCTTTAGGTGGCCTGGCCTCGCCCACTCTTACGTCCCTAACAACGATAAACGGTATCCGTATTCTCTTATAACGCTGAGATATTAGTAACTATAAGTGATATTAAGTTTGGATGAACACATAGTTTACATTGATGCCACCATAGAGTATTATCTTTTCCGCAGCTGGCCAAGCCCACTCTACCGCCCAAAAAACGCGGACAATTGCGGTGTCAAAAATATAAAATGCATGTTTTAATTTGACGTTGTGTAACATTTTTTGTCAATATCTATCGACTTACCGAAGATCTTTTAAATCTGAATATTACTTTGCTAGATATTTATAAATGTAGCTTATAAGGCCTGACATGAGCAGTGAAGTTAGTGTTTAGTTACTGCTTGTCCCATTGTGATGGATCGAAGCGATCTGCGATCGCTCTCTCATTTTGGGACGGTGCGTGGGATCGACAGAGGGAGAACGGAAAAGAGGGCAGACGGCTCTTCGCCGGTCGCCGGTCTGTTGGTTAATTTGCAGGCAAATTGATACCACTCCCTGAAATCCATGTTGCAGAATTTTAAGAAATATTCGCAATCCAGAAAAACTTCAATTTATTTAAAGAAGGGTCTAAAACAAGTGGAGAAACGACGAACCGCTGTCAGGAAGATGATGAAGGGTATTGTGCACTTGGAAGAGTTTTCAGTTTATATAGAAGTGTGACTGAACATGTCCCTAGTTTGCAAACGGATAATACGGATCAAAGGTCAATGTTTGCCTAGCTGCATTCCGCCGGGTTCAGGCCTTGTACGGGGAAACGCAGCACGAGTACACAGTACACAAGAGCACTCTACGTGCCCTAATCTATTTTTGTGGTCGGTCCAGGAAGCGGTCTTCGTTGCAAGTCTACAACCAATTTCAAAACAAAAGGAAACGCTATAGTCGAGTGCCGCGACTATACGATACCCGTTGCTGTTTTACACAATTTTAAAATATTAATTTTGCTAGTTGAAATTACCCAAGCGCCATAATGTTCCGATTTAAAAAACTTTGATATATCGATAGATATTAACAGAAGTAAGTTACACGAGGTCAAACGAAGGCATTCATAATATTATTATAGACGCCACAGTGTTCCGCGGTTTTTAGGCGTTAGAGTAGGCGTGGCCGAATAAAGACTTGTAGAAAGTTTCAGCGGCATCCCTAAAATACGTATTCTTAAGCCTAACTTTCTACTTCTTTTAGTTCCCGGGATTTTTGCATTTTTGTTTTTTTTGGGTTTTGTGGGCGTTAGGGTGGGCGTACTTAGATGGGAAAAAATTAATTTGCATTTGAAGCATCATAAAAACCTACATGCTTAATCCGAACTTTCTACCACTTATAGTTACCGAGATATATGGTTTTCTAGAAAATGCTAAAACCGTCTTTTGAGCCTTGTGGGCGTATCGGTGGGTGTGCCGATAGTAGTACTATAAGATGCGCTGGCATCTAAAGATTATACATTTTGAATTTCATTTTTCTAGCTTGAATAGTTCCTACAGCTTGTTGGCGTTAGAGTGTGCGTGGCAGGATGCTGTAATAAACGTGCGCTGCGTAAGGACCTCAAATATCTTCATGCTTAATCTCAACTTTGTATCTCTTATAATTCCTGAGATCTCAGCGTTCATACGGACAAAGGGACAGACATATAAGATTTTATAGGATCGGAAACGCTTCCTTCTTTTACTCTACGAGTAACGGGTATAACAAACTCAGTCTCAACAAGCAGACTATCATCCATCTCTTGCGAATCGACACTCGTTTTCGTTGTGAAGCGTGGACAGTGGATTTCTTTTTAAAGAAACCTCTACTGTGAGTCCTATGGACTTCACCACCACGATGCCGTTCACCTCTAAATAAAATTAAAATTCTTCGTTCTACCAATAATTCAACAGCCTGTCGAACTAATACGCATATCTAATTTTCGCTACATTCTTCGAAAATAAGTAACTGAGAAAGATTTGTCTCGATCTTAAATACCCTATCAGACGTAGCTAGTTTTGAGCTTGCGGACAAGTCATCTATTCAACTGATCTTGTAATTAAAACGAGACGGAGAAAGAAAAGATAAAAAATTATTTTCCTGTAAGAAAATATGAAATGAAAAGGATAATTATTACTGTAACGAATTACCAGACCACGATTAATAGTTAGAGGTGTCTAGAACTCACGCGCGAATTTACAGCTGCTCTTTATCGGCTATGTAGGGTGGTCCTGTCCTTCTATCTTGACATTTTCTATCTTAACCTTTTCGCGTGCCGCGACAAATAAAATACTAACGCTAAAGTGGTTCCACACAGCACAGAAAACGGTGATATTGAGGTTCCAAGTGCCTACCCGCGCGAAAATTTTATAATTTGATTTTATTTCGTTAGCTAGCCCGGGCTTTCTATTCGGCTTCTCTCTTCCTATCTAAGCCTCGAATTAATCTTG
Source organism: Drosophila eugracilis (assembly GCF_018153835.1). Lineage (NCBI taxonomy): Eukaryota > Metazoa > Arthropoda > Insecta > Diptera > Drosophilidae > Drosophila > Drosophila eugracilis. The sequence continues at coordinate 29,700 of NW_024573432.1, forward strand.
GGTCTAAGCCTCAAATTAACTTTGGGTTTAAGACTCGAATTAAGCTGTGTTTAAACCTCGAATTTAGCTTCGGTATAAGCGCCAAACCTATTAAAAAAGTTAAAATTCGGTAGCACTGCACACGTCGGACAAAATTCTTAGTTCTTGCGGCTTACCCTGGCGGACCTAGCGCTGCCTTCAACTTCTCCTCTCAATTTCTAAACTTGCCGCATATCTCAGCGAGCGACCGATCTGCTCATGATGAAATCCAGAAACCCAGAACCAGCCGAGAACCGGTTATGATAAACGAAGCCAAGCAGAAGAATTAAGAGGTGGTGAATGTTACGAGACTTTATATGAACAACCAGCTTATTTAAAATTATTAATAAGTCTGACCACACTTGCAACTGTCTACCAGTACTAAGGTTGCCAGTATTTGAAAGTATGTACCTGAGAAAAGCACTGTTGAGAATTAAAGCGTGACAAACTATAAGTGTAAAGCAGCAAACAAAAAACGAATGTCAAGACTAAAAAATATTAATTTTGGTAGTGGAAATTGACAAGGTTCCAACTTTTGTCTGAAAAAGCTTGTTTACTAACTGTATAGTTGTGTCGCTTTGTATTCAAACGAACTAAGAAAATTAAAAAAAATTGTTATATATTCGATAATAATAATATAAGTGTTTATAAATATAGCTTCCCGCTTAAACCGGAGAAGTGCGTTCTGCGTCGTTGTCAGCGACTGCTTCAGCGACGGCTTCTGCCCTCTGCTCCGTTCTTGCTCTAAATAAGAGAGCTATCAGATGATCAACTGGCAATGGAACAAGCAGTAAGCTAAACATGCCAAAATTGGGCGACCGGGAAGGGATTATGTGCCACGTTATCCGATGAGATGCAAATTTGGGGGCTATAAGCTGCTCGTATTCCTCCTTATGTTTACCGTATAAAGCTTCTTTAAATTGTCCGCCCCCACTTAGTTAGTCCGGTTACCTCAATATAGGTCCTAAATGGTTCCTCGCCCACCGGTACAGCGCCAGTAGAAAATGAATACGTCGATGTATCCCTTGTAGAAGCCGGTGCTTCGCAACCGTGCTGCCTTGAGCTCTACAGCGCCTGTGTAGTCCACACCAACAGCAATGAATGGTTGAACGGTGAAGAAGCAAATCTTTCATGAGGTGAGTTGAAGCGATTGGCGGGGTCCAGAAACACCGGACACCGTGCTACTCCTCAAACTGTTTGCTTTCCTAACAATATCCAGAACCGTTGACGCTCGTGAGTCAATGTCAGCTGCATACCTCCATGTAGAGTCAAAACATGCGAGTGCCATATTACCAGCTGAGTAAAATAATGAGAGCTTATATGTATTATCGGATGCCTACGCTTGTATGATACGCTAGAATGGCGATTACGCCCCCTGACTTCCAAAATGCCTTCCGATAAGATCGGCAACAAGCGTAAGCTTCGTGATGGCCATTTAGCCGTTTAGCGTTTAGCAGCCAGGTGCACCTCTGCCCCTAGCCGAAAGTATTGATCTTGAATCGCAATATAAGGCCGGGACTCATACAGCACGGCCGAAAGTGAAAAAAAAGAAGAAAATCTCCCAACTAAAAATGAAAGTGGGACTGAGTGGTGAACGCGTACTTTGTTCGCCTTTGCCTTTAGCGCCGCATCGCTTATGTCGACCTGCCAGACCTTCTTCGAAGACGACTCACCTGGACTGCGTGTAATCCACCCAGGGCTTCGCCGCCACAATCCAAAGTCCTTTAGCTCACTTGAATAGAGTCTGTTTGTCCACAGGATTCTCGATCGTACCTACGAGGTCGAATAGTGATACAGAGCCGTAGCCGTAGCTGCATAGCATATGGATGAATCGTCACAAAACGCGTAAAGGGCAAAAACATGGAAGCATGCAAGAGCGTTTCAGACGCAGGGACTGTACCAGGTTTGCCGATACAATGGTTGCCTGAGATCCTTGGTCGATCATGGCGATTATGAGTGCATGCAGACCGTTGACCGGATTTCGTACGGTGATACGAGTAGTGTTGTGAGGAAAATTTTTCGAGGAACATTTTGACAACGTTACTGAATAGTATCTGTAAGATGCGTCTGGGTTTTGGTCCGGTTGCTAGTACACCGCATGCAACCTATTAAAAACATCAACATAACTAACTGCTGAATATATCCTTCTTTTGGTATCAGTGTAGGGCCAGAAAGGATGTGCAACAACGCAGAATATGGTCGCCGCCACAGTGGTAACAGGCACTTTTAGGGCAAAAGCCGATCTTTCAAAAATGATTCTATTAGGGCAAAAACCGATCGTTCAAAAATGATTCTGGTATAAGAAGACACGGTGACACCGCTTCATTGATGCAGCTCCCAAGAGTTGTTAACCAGTGCTGCGATTCCACGCACCGGAAAACTTTGGAATATTAATTCATGGATTCAATAAGGCACTGGTGAACCGCATACTGGGGGTCCCAGATACATGATCCATATTCCACAATCGCACGAACTAAAGAAATAAAAGGTCAGTGTAAATGACATCCGTCTGAAGTTTATTTTGGAAACCAGTGATCACGAAGGATGTTAGTTATAGAAGATAGGTAGTGGTAGACCGTTGTTTCATAAAGCCATGCTGGCATGGAGATATGACGGATCTACACTGGTGCTGCAAGTGAGGCACAAGAATTTTTTCGAAAAGTTTCGGAATAGCTGATAGTTTAGACATCTGTAATTTTCAGTATCCGATTTTTTCCTGTTCTTGTGAAGGGGGAATAATAGGGGACTATTAGGGGGAAAGGTTAAACAATTTTAAAAGGGGTTTGGCCAGGGTAGCAGAGCAGTACCTAAGCACCCCGCCCGGTACCCCATCTGGACCTGCAGAAAAGACTGGCTTCACATTCCGAAGATCCTTTATAATTCCCCATTTCAACAAGGTGGGTCGGGAAATAAGATTAGACCGGGGGATATCATAAGCGTAAGTCTGCGCGCTTGTTAACAAAAGTGAATAGATCGACAATTTCCTGATCCGTGCTTGCAGTAGACTTTCCAAACGATAGCAAAGACGGAAAGGTTTTAGATTTACGCTTAGTGTCAACAAAACTATAGAACTGTTTCGGATCCAGAGCAAACTGGTTCTTACATCGAGCTAAATAGTTCTTATAACACTGAGTGTTATGCACGGTTAAAGAATCTTAACTTGTTATTTTTTAGATTAGAAAGGTGCCTTGTATACCAGGGGGGTATATCCGCCATAACCCGATACCGCAACGGAACAAATCGATGAAAAATTTGGTTTAATGTACTATAAAAAATATCTAAAGCAGTCGACATATCGGTACATGCGTAAAAATCAGACCAGTCAAATTCTGAAATAAAGTTATTAATTTTTTTAAAGTCGTCTTTACGAAAACATCGAATTTTTCTATCAGCGTAATAGTTCTTAGGCTTAGTACAAAGTCCCATATCGATCGCAAGTTCTTATGTTGGATGATAAGGATCTTCAGGGTGTGTGAGAGGTTGAGCTCTGGAAATGGATACGGCGTCCGTATCAGATGAATCACAGATCGAACAAACTACCTAAAGATTTCCATATATGATTAATTTAAGCCAGTGACATGTCTAACATGCCAGCAGTAAAGTCGTGATGCGACTTAGGTGCGAATCGGACCGTCGCCGTATGCAGACGTGTATTTTTATTGTGCTCCGGGGGAAAAAAAATGTATTCAATAATATCCAAAAAAGTGCAGTGACTGGTTTCGTAAACCAAAACAACGCGAAAAGACGCTTTCAGCGATAAAAATCGCTAATGTTTATATTGATTAATTAATTAATTAATATAAAACAAAACACTAATTCTTACAAGCTCAACCTCGACTGCAATGAGTTTAAACGACGTTCGCACACGACGTCAACGTGAGCAAGACGAGAGACGCTCTCAGTACAAAGAAACAACGCTTTCTCTTTCAAAGCAACCGAAAGTAATGCAAGCATTTCCGAAACACGGTCCAATTACCCCAAAAACTTGACCGAATTCTTAAAACGTAGAGAGCGATAGAGCGCGTTCTTGCTCCCCTTCGCTACCATCGATGTCTCTGCAGCCAAAGAGCGCAACCAACTAGCACCGCAATTTCTTTTGACAACGTCAACAGTAACAGCAACAACAACAATCGCA